>NW_024715789.1:0-15511 GCF_018991925.1 Homarus americanus | reverse complement strand
TCTGTCTGTTTTTTGTTGAAGGGAGTTGTTGAGTTAGGTTGTTTTTATTGAGAGGGTTGTCGCTGAGGTTGGGTATGGAGAATTGTAAGTATTTCTGTGCGGCTTTGTCTGGGGGGGGGTGTTGCTGTGTTTGGAGGTTGGTTGGTATTTTATTTTATTGTATTTATTTATTATTTTATTTTATTTTTTATTTTTTTATTTATTAATTTATTTATTTATTTTTATTTTGTTAATTATTTATTTATTTTTTGTTGGGGGGTGGGGGGGGGCGGTGGTCGGGTATGTTGATTTATAGGATAGGATTCCTTAGGGAGGATTTGTAGACAGACAGACAAACAGAGACAGTTAGAAAAACAGACAGACGGACGGACACAGACAGACAGACATTAAACAGACAGACACACAGAAACAGACAGAAACCGTCAGACAAACGGACAAACACACCGAAAGACACAGACAGAAAAAGACATACAGACAGACAAACAGACGAGCGGAGACAGACAGACAGGGAGAGACAGATAATCTTGGCTAATAACTCAAGATAAAGAAGGAATCGCCGTAAATAAGAAGGTCCAGCACTCTCGTCAGGCTCGACCGCTGTCACCCAAACTGAAACAGACAAAACATTGACTCACCACGTAACCATAACGTATCTGATTGAGTTGTTAAGCAACAGGAACACTTTGGTAAAAGGAGAAATAATAACAACTTGTAGGAATCTCTCTGTCTGTCTGTTGGTCTCTGTCATGTCTGTCTGTGTGTCTGTCTGTGTGTGTCTCAGTCTCTGTCTGTCTTTATATCTCAATCTCTGTCTGTGTGTCTCTGTGTCCGTTTCTTTCTGTCTGCCTGTCTGTCTGTTTGTCGCAGACACAAGCAGACAACTGACAGACAGACAGACGGAGAAATAGAGGGACAGACAGAAACAGAGACGGCGATATAGACTAACATATAGACGAAAGACACAGACAGACAGAAAAACAGAGGCAGAAAATCAGAAAGACAGACAGAGATCGATATTGTGAGACAGACTGGCAGAAACAGTCAGACACAGAGACACAGATAGATGGGGGATGGGGGGATTCCACACCCTTCCCAGTCGGAGGGTCCTGATACCTTCCGTTGCCAACTACCGGATGGTGCCATTCTCCACCTCCCAGGATGGGTGTGGATGGGGGATGGGGGGATTCCACACCCTTCCCAGTAGGTGGGTCCTGATACCTTCCGTTGCCAACTACCGGATGGTGCCATTCTCCACCTCCCAGGATGAGTGTGGATGGGGGATGGGGGGATTCCACACCTTTCCCAGTCGGTGGGTCCTGATACCTTACCGTACACCACCCTACACCACCATACCCCATACTACACTACCCACTACACCCCCACTACACCACCATACCCCACACTACACCACCCTACACACACACTTCCCAGTCGGTGGTCCTGGTACCTTACCGTACACCACCTACACCACCATACCCCATACTACACCACCCACTACACCCCCACTACACCACCATACCCCACACTACACCACCCACTACACCACCCTACACACACACTTCCCAGTCGGTGGGTCCTGATACCTTACCGTACACCACCCTACACCACCATACCCCATACTACACGACCCACTACACCCTCACTACACCACCATACCCCACATTACACCACCCACTACACCACCCTACACACACACTTCCAAGTCGGTGGGTCCTGATACCTTACCGTACACCACCCTACACCACCATACCCCATGCTACACGACCCACTACACCCTCACTACACCACCATACCCCACACTACACCACCCACTACACCACCCTACACACACACTTCCCAATCGGTGGGTCCTGATACCTTACCGTACACCACCCTACACCACCATACCCCATACTACACCACCCACTACACCCTCACTACACCCTCACTACACCACCATACCCCACACTACACCACCCTACACACACACTTCCCAGTCGGTGGGTCCTGATACCTACCGTACACCACCCTACACCACCATACCCCATACTACACCCTCACCCACTACACCCTCACTGCACCACCATATCCCACTACACCACCCACCACACCCTCACCCTACACACACACTTCCCAGTCGGTGGGTCCTGACACTCACTGCACACCACCCTACACCACCACATACCCCATACCACACCACCCAATTACACCCCTCACTGCACCACCATATCCCACTACACCACCCACTCACAATCTCACCCCACACACACACCTCCCAGTCGGTGAGTCCTGATACCTACCGTACACCACCCTACACCACCATACCCCATACTACACCACCCACTACACCCCACTGCACCACCATCCCACTACACCACCCACTACACCACCCTACACACACACTTCCAGTCGGTGGGTCCTGATACCTTACCGTACACCACCCTACACCACCATACCCCATACTACACCACCCACTACACCCTCACTACACCACCATACCCCACACTACACCACCCACTACACCACCCTACACACACACTTCCCAGTCGGTGGGTCCTGATACCTTACCGTACACCACCCTACACCACCATACCCCATACTACACCACCCACTACACCCTCACTACACCACCATACCCCACTACACCACCCACTACACCACCCTACACACACACTTCCCAGTCGGTGGGTCCTGATACCTTACCGTACACCACCCTACACCACCATACCCCATACTACACTACCCACTACACCCCCACTACACCACCATACCCCACACTACACCACCCACTACACCACCCTACACACACACTTCCCAGTCGGTGGGTCCTGATACCTTACCGTACACCACCCTACACCACCATACCCCATACTACACTACCCACTACACCCTCACTACACCACCATACCCCACACTACACCACCCACTACACCACCCTACACACACACTTCCCAGTCGGTGGGTCCTGATACCTTCTGTCGGCGCCTGACGGATTGTACCATTCTCCACTTCCTGGGAAGGATGTGGATTCCCTCTCATCATCCCCCACTCCCCATCATCCCTCTCACCCCACCCACCCCTTCATCCTCTCACCCTTCCCAGTCGGTGGTTCTTGGTACCTTCTGTTGTTGGCTCTCTGATGGTACCATTCCCCACCTCCCAGGATGGGTGAGAGGATGATGGGTGTGGGTGGGTGGTTATAGTCGGGATGTCCTACACCCCCAATACACCACCCTACACCACCCTACCCAACACTACCCTATTTTATGACGTATTATTTGTGCTGTCTCAATTCTGATGTTGTTGACAAATGACCAGGAATTACAGTAATTATAAATGTTCTAATTATTATTCTCAATTATATTAATCATTTAAGTTAAAAAAAACACCAAAAGAATCGAACGACCCACCGCAACGCAACGAACCCAACGACCCACCGCAACGCAACGAACCCAACGACCGCAACGCAACGAACCCAACGAAACGAACCCAACGACCCAACGCAACGCAACGAACCCAACGACCCACCGCAACGCAACGAACCCAACGACCCACCGCAACGCAAACCCAACGACAACCAACGACCCACCGCAACGCAACGAACCCAACGACCCAACGCAACGAACCCAACGACCCACCGCAACGAACCCAACGACCCACCGCAACGCAACGACCCACTACACTTTTTTTTATTTTTTTATTTTTTTTTATTTTTTTTATTTTTTTATTTTATTTTTTTAGTACACCGCCCACTGCACTACCCTCTCATCATCCCTCTCTTCCCACCCACCCTTCATCCTCTCACCCTTCCCAGTCAGTGGTTCTTGGTACCTTCTGTTGTTGGCTGACGGATGGTACCATTCCCCACCTCCCAGGATGGGTGAGAGGATGATGGGTGTGGGTGGGGGGTTATAGACGGGATGTCCTACCCTACCTAACCTTACCTTACCTTACACCACCCCACACCACCCTACCCAACACTTCACCACCCTTCACCACGCACTGCACCACACCACCCAACACCTACCCGAGAGTTTAGTTAATAAGTGATGAACTGGCTTGGCCTTGCCTCGATCTAGGACTGGAGGAGCTAGATAGAGGTACTTACTTCGTCGTGTCACAGGCAGGGGAATTACTATCGACTTTTTGGAAGGTCTATTTATGTTACATTAGCTGTTTTTCCTGTTTTTCTTTAATAATTCATATATTTACGCAGTCGACCTCCAAAAGTAGACGTTTATTAACATAGAGATATAATGGGGCACTCCGTACAACATTCAAGCTATGTGGGCGTGTATGACTTGTCTTCTTGTGTACATGACTGTCGTGTGTGTGTGTGTGTGTGTGTATGACTGTCTTGTGCATGTGACTGCCATGTATGTGTGTGTATGACTATCTTGTGTATATGTCTGTTGGATTCTCAAGTCTTTGTCCACTAAATTCCCTCACCTAAACCTTCTCCATTACCACACCCCTCATCCCCCACCCTCCACCCTCACCCCGCCAACCCCCATCCCCCACCCTCACTCCCCCCACCCTTACCCCCAAATGGTGAATTCATCTACTGTAAGTCACTCTTTTAAATTGGGGCATTAAAAAAACAAAAAAGCGTCAAAACAACAGAGACTCGACCGGCTCACTACCTACCATGTTGATTGCCCGCACAAGATGGACGAACAGACAGAATCTCATAAAAATAAAGTTCTTTTTTTTCGCCCCCCAGGCTCCGTTGTGGGTCGTTTGACCTGTGCCCGGGTTGGCTAATTCCCGTAAAAAACCACACACAAGAGAGAGATAGAGGAGAACACAATATCAACTTAGTAAATCATCCTTCCATTTCATTTCCAGGAACAACTTCAGTTCTCCACGAGGTTCACAACATTACCCGTGGACAGCCATCGTTATTGGAACATGGGGAAATTTCGTCCGGCAACTATTTTTGAAACCAAAAGAAAGAAAATTGATTTGGATGGACATAAAATGTATAAATCTGCAAAGGAATAATATTTGTTATACGATATACTCCATACAGAACAGCACATGCAGAATTGTATTGTTCTTTTTAAAAGCGGTCCATGTTTGTGTACGAAAAATGCCGCCAGCCTCTACTCGCCGTTTATATCCTCCAAATTCGCCTAACCATCATAAAAGGTAAGCCTTTAAGATAACTAATACAACTAATTTATGTGTAGAAATGTATTGAAATCAAATTTAATTAAAAAAAAGTCGTAAATGGTCTATTTGAAAAGTGGTGAGAACAGCTTCCTCTGGGATGGTGAATGACGTCCTTTATCAGAATTAATATCGACCCAATTTTCGTAATGAGCGCAATTAATAACAGTCCAGCACTACCAAAATAATCATTTCCTTAGTATAATTACTTATTAGCCTAGATTTCATATTTTAATAAGTCCAAATATGCCAGATAACTAGTGCTAGGTACTTCCCAGGCATGTTTCATTTGTGTATCAGTTTAACCACAATTTGCTACTAATAAGATAAATTCAGTGACCTAAATTCATGTTTTATTTTTATATTCCCTTAGTGACTCGATGTATAACAAAAAAGAACTACTTTACGACTTGTTTGGGCCAACAGTTGGAGTGGTGATATTAATTAACTTTGCCATTCACACTGGTAGAATCAAATGTAGATATATTGGCTTTGTATGTCCATGATTTCAACAAAAATGAATAAGTCCATCTAAAATAAATGGAATTGATGATATTATTATCTTTTTGGCCATCCAGCGAATTTAATGATTTTAAGTTGACCGTTTTTTACCAGTTAAGTTAGGTTATGTTAGATTAGTTAAGTTGGGTTAGGTTAGGTTTGGTGACATTGAAATTATGTTTCTTCAAATGCCAAGTAGAGGTGGATGACCTAAACATTCATTTTACCAAATTGATTATGAGTAGATTAAACACATTAGTTGTGTTTTTTACAAATTCAGACCCCGTAAAGTTCTAATGACAATCACTTCATGATAGATGTTTCACCCTATACACTAAAGCTACTTTATATAAGAGGAAAAAATTAGCACCAAATTGTATTGTTTAATACCAAAAAGAAGTCATTGATGATAATATTTAATAACAATATTTCAGGTATTACGACCTGGTCGTCGGGACGGAACACCGTCGTAAGTCGAGGAGAGACTGTAATACATTTTCATCTTTAAACTCCTTGTATCTTACCTAACTCACCTTGATGCTCCACTCAATTATAACTAGATGCAATAATTGTAGAAAGTAATCACAGGTATGACTACCTTTACCGTTAATTGTTTTTATATTACAATTCTTGGATATTCAAAGATAATGAAATTATGAATATTCAATAAATGTGATATACGTACAACAGAAATATGTCAGACTTGACTAATTAACTGTGACCATAAATTAACCTAAGTGAATTTGTCCTTAATCCAACCTTTAAAATATGAAAGACAGTATACTTTATTTTATGATAGTTAAGTCAGTTTCCAGTTAGGTTAAGTTAGATGATTGTGTGGCGATAATCAAGTTTAGTTTTGATATGAAGTGATATTTTCCACGATCATCAATTATCATCTTATTATATGCAGTTTACACATTGATAATAACTTAATAATTAGTTATATGATAATTACTCAAATAGTGTACACAAGGCTAATTATCCATTGTAAACCTGACACACACATTTAGTATACGTGATTTAAACCCACTGAGTACGATCAATTAGTTCCTTCAGTAAGATGGCATAAAACCTGTCAGTATTTTGTCTCAATCTCTTGAATATGAGGGCGTTAAGTTATCGTACTCAAGGGGTTCCGTTATCGTACTCAAGGTATCCCCCCCCTCTTCTTCCTTGGGATAGGATAGGTTTGGTTAGGTTAGCTTCACCTGGGACCCACACCTATTGCCGACAGGTGACATCAGAGAGCAGGTCTACCACAGGTGTGACAAGCAGGTAAAAGGTGTTAAGTAGACATAATGTACAGGTAAGTAAGTATAACAGCGGGTTCAGGGGATAAGGAGCAGGTAGGGGAGCCGTATTTACTATAGTGTTGATTGTTGGGTATTTACATCAGCTTATCCTGTAGTTCTCGTCTGTAGCACTCGATCACAACCATCACCTCTTCACCTCCATCTTCACCTTTACCTCCACCTTTACCTTCACCCTCACCCGCATCTCCACCTTTACCCAATGGTCATTCCAGTATTAGCCTCCAGCATGCAGTCTGTGAGTGAGGTACCCGCCGGCCAGATAAGATATTAACCCATCCTAGGAGCTGTTCCACCCCCATCCACCACACCCAATAATATATCCACTTTATCACTGATTACAAAGAGACACACTAATGACTATTAATTTATCCACCTGAACACAACACAGATGGCATATAGTAGTATTGTATTATCTTTAACTCTCTTATTTACGTTTTTATCAATTATCTTAACTCTTAATTTGTATTTATGTTCAAGAGTTATGTTGAGCGAAGACCTGAGTGTGTTGTGGTTTGGTTTGGTGTAGCCAGGGGTCACTGGAAACAGGTAATGTTGTTGTAGGTGTTGCCAGGTTCAGGTCTTGGTGTGCCTGGCCTTCAGGAACAGACTAACTGCCTTCAGGAACTGGTCCCTCTGTGATGTGGTAGGGGTGTGTAGGATAGTGTTGTGTGGTGTCGTAGGAAGCTGTGTGTGGTGTGGTAGGGATGTGTAGGGGGTGTGTGTTGTGTGGTAGGGATGTGTGGTGTGGTGTGGTAGGGATGTGTGGTGTGGTGTGGTGTGGTAGGGATGTGTAGAGGGGTGTGTGTTGTGTGGTAGGGATAGGTAGAGCTGTATGTAATATGAGGGGCTGTGTTTTAGTTAACTATAGATAGAATGTGTGTGTGTGTGTGTGTGGAACAGGAGGAAGGGTTACACAGGTAGTCGGGAAGGTACAGTAGATGTTTTGCTGGACTGATGCTGGGAATTAAGTACCTACCTCTCGTGTCTTGGGTGATCCTGTCTGGTGATCAATGTCTCTGTTGCTCTGTGTGTGTGTGTGTGTGTGTGTTGTTATAGGCCTCAAGAGATTTATTTTGTGTTAAGGGTTACTCTTTGATCACCTGACCTCGCCTTGCCAGTATGGGTAATCACGACTAACCCACACTCGCATATGTGGAAAAGGCAGTAAGACAATGATGATGATGATAATGATAATGATGATGGCTTGCTATTCCTGTAACTAACGTGATTTATTGTGAGTGAATCCACTTGTTGGCGTGTGATGAGAGGAGTGTGTGAGTGTTGAGTTCACGAGTGACTTTTACGTTTTTTTGGGGTGTTGTTTAAAGTGTAATGCGTATGAGTCAAGTGTATGGGTGTCTAGTATGAGTCATTGTTTTATTTGTAGTATTGGAGTACGATTATTTTAACCCCCGTGAGTACAATGATTTAAACTTCTTGAGTACGATGCCTTAAACCCTTTGAGTACGATGACTTTAACCTCTTGAGTACGATAGCTTTAACCCTTTGAATACGATGACCGCAAGACTAACATTTTTAAACCATCCTTCACTTTAAACTCCTCTGACGCACTATACCACAAGCCACCGAACAGAATTTGATCCCACTTCACCCTAAAGTCTATAGACGCCACAATATCCCACAATAAACAAAAGAAGGGCGACTGTCAACAAATAGATCCTCAGCGATAACATTAAATATACCAAAGACCTGATAAAATAAAATAAAACAGCTGAAATAAACAATATCAGCGGTAGAAGTAGTACAGTAACAGTACAAATTCCAATACCAGTAACAGCAACAGTAACAAAAGTAGCAGTAGTAGTAGTAGCTTTAGTAGTAACGATAATTGTACCTGATAACATAATGGCAGGTATTTCCGTAGATGCAAGTAAGAGTGAATATATCAGATGTGTGTGTGTGTGTGCGTGTGTGTGAGAGAGAGAGAGATAGATAAAGGGATAACTCAGGTATCAATTGTCTACAAGAAGGTTATACTTAGTAGTGCTATTGTAATAAACATATGATTTCAATGCTGGCGAGATGGGAACACGTTTTCACACAATGATTTAAGTAATCTAGTAGTAGCTGGCATCTACTTACATTTACATTGGTCCTCTTATGAGCCAGAAAATGCTTAGGTTGTGTAAATAAACAGATTTTGATAATAATTTTTTTTTTTTTTGGGGGGGGGTTACATTGCTTCCTCAGGGTCTCTCTTGGTGGTTATGTTCAAGTTCAAAGGTTGATTGAACTTTAATAACATTTAAACTTGTTCTCGTGTTATTATCTTTGTTCTCGTGTTCCTTGTCCGTGGCTTTGGTCAGCTCCACCTACCGGGCACTTACGTATGCAAACCAAAGATACCTCGTTTAATATGGTGATATATTAGCTGACCCCTTCCAGGTATATAACAAGAACAGTGTATCTACCTGTAACCTTATAATTCACCTATAATCTCAAGGTCAAAATAACTGAAAATAACCAAGAATAAAATAATAATCGCGTACATGTAAAACCTTCATTATCCTCAATAGACAGATACCAAGAGCAACAAGAGCTGGCGGTAATGATGGGACGCCTCGACCCAGGCCAGTAATCCAGGACAATAAACAGCAACAGATCGGCATAAACAAGGATGTATGAGGGTACGTGGTCGGGTTCCTCATCACAACACCCAAAACAAAAACTTTTATACAACTCCTCCCCCTCAATACCCGCCAGAGCAGAACACTTGCCAGCTTATAAAATGGAAATCATGGCGGTGTTATTTTTCATTTACTGACAGTTTATACAGTCCTGATGAGTGTATGTCTTCTTCAAGTGACTCCCCTTCAAAGGTGTGGAAGTGAAACAAGACCACCATCCCTCTCCCCATCTCTTGTACCCAGCTGTAAGACTTGTCGGTGTGTTGAGATGAACGCTGTGGATAATCTGGAAGTATTTACCCAGAAGCAACAAGTGACATTACGACCACCACTCCGGGATATATTAGGACAAACACATCACCCAGATGACATAGATAACGATGTAGAATTTGATGTAGCGAGCGTGCTAGTCGGACCAGGTAGGTAGGTAGGTAGGTGACCGCGTGTGGCCTGAAGTAAGAGGCGAAGATAATCCACTGTGGAATGTTATCATGGGAGGGAGAGAGAACATACCTGTCTCTAGACCTCCCAGCTGTATACACTACTGCAAATTACCTCTAATTATACACACACAACTTGAACAACTACAGCCCTCGTAAATACCGAATACTCGATATAATTATAGCAAATAAGAGGAGTGAGTTTCAAGGTGGAGGTTTAACTCACATGAAGTATGACTTGAGACTCTAACATCACGGCCGCCATGATAAGTTCTTTGTTAGATGACGCCTCGCCGTAACTCCTCCCCGTTACCACATACATCAACCAAACCACCAGTAAACTTTGCAAACGCACTGGTCGAGTTTTTGTGACGAATAACAAGTTAATTTAAAACAAAAGAATGCCTATCCGACGTTTTTGCGCTTTTGTAGTTTTTTTTTTGCACGCCCGCAGTAGTGCACCATCTCGACCCCGCTATCGTCAACAAACACGGGTTCACCTCCTCGTCTGTCGTCGTCACACGGGGTAGTTGTGTCTGCCAGCCTTCAGTGTCTCCACGTCCCTTACTCGTGAAAATATACTCCTTTAGATTACCTGAGCGTGTCATCGTCGCTGAGAAAGGTGTAGCGGAAGGAGGAGGGGCGTGCGAGTGCGTGCAGGGGCCAGAGGGCATCATGACTACTGAGAGAAAGACGTACGCTGGATGATCATGCTATGTCTAACTCCCTTAACACCACCCAATATATTTGAGCTAAGCGGCTACTGGCACTTATTAGTTCCTGCTTAATTAGCACGACTCTTATCCCCAGAACGAGTTAATGGGTGGTTTCTCCTCCGTGATGTATCATGGAGGAGAGGGTGAGGGTGGTGACCAGAGTGTGGGGGTCCAGGTGTGAGTGAGAGGCCCCCAGGCGGTGCAACCAATCCACTTCTGCGAGTGATTTGCCAGCCCATGGAAATGATTGGAGAGAAAGGGGATTTTAAGTAGAGGGAATTCTTCAAGCGACCTCAGCGAGAATAATGTAGTCGGGGTGAGGTGTGTTTATAACGAGGGCGGGAAAGTAACGTTTAACGAGGCTCTTAGTGTTAAGATCAAGCGTTTATGGTGGGGGGGGGGGGGAAATAAATGACGAGGAATAGTTAATCTCGTCGGGGATTGATTTCGACGTAATAATCCTCATTAAACGTCATAAATTCTTCCTCTAAAACCATCTCCCTGTTTTCTACTTCTGCTGAACGGAATCTTTTGTCGTTACTGAAAGAAAGATGATTTTTTTTCTGTTAAGTGAATAATAAAATAACTAAAATAAGGAAACTTCTTTACTGATTTGCCGTTGAAATGTAATTAATTAAGGATTACCTTTGTGTAATTCGTATTGTATACCTGAGTGTATCTACCTGTTGTTTCTCACTTATTAGTCTTTTCGGATCACCTGAAGATTAGACACCCAAGCTTATTTCACTCGATTAACGTCCAAACGCTGGCTAGTAAGGGGTAGGTTAGGTTAAGTTAGGTCAGAACAGATTAGATCCTAATCTAAATTAACATGTGACCTAACCTAATTTAACCTAAAGCAATCTAACCTAACCTAGCTTAACCTATAGACTAAATTAACCTAAGAAATCATAACCTAAGCTAACCTAACCTAAGCTATCCTAACCAACAGTAACTTAACCTAACCAAACTTAACATAACTTAGCCTAACCACAGGTCGCCACGCCCACCAGTCACCACCACAAATCACCACGTCTACCACAAGTCACCACGCCCACCACAAATAACCACGCCCCCGAGTCACCATAAATCGCCACAAATCACCACGCTCACCTACAATTCACCACACCCTCTACAAACACCACGCCCACCACCAAGTCATCATGCCCATCACCGAGTCACCACGCCCACCAAGTCACCACCAACAATTCACCACGCCCACCAAGTCACCACCAACAATTCACCACGCCCACCAAGTCACCACCAACAATTCACCACGCCCACCAAGTCACCACCAACAATTCACCACGCCCCTCCACAAATCACCACGTGTCTTATTTCTGAACTGTTAAATTGTGGGCTTGAGAATGACCCAATGATTCTAATGGTTTGGTGTCCCGTTATTACCCACCGTGTCCTCAGCTTTAATAATATATCAGTTTCTTGTCTGTGTGTGGGTGGGTGTGGGTGGGTGTGGGTGTAGGTGGGGTGGGTGTGGGTTGGTGTGTGTGTGTGTGTGTTTCAGAGTTATCCCTACACTGTCACTGCCTCACTCGTCACTGTCACACTCAACACTGTCACTGCCTCACTCAACACACTGTCACACTCCAACTGTTGCTGCCTCGCCTGACACTGTCACTGCCACACTCCAACACTGCCACACTCCACCAGTTGCTTGCCTCAGCCTGACACCGTCACACTCCAACCGTTAAGCTGCCTCTGCTCGACACCGTCACACACTCGACACTGTCACTGCCTCACTCAACACTGTCACACTCAACTGTTGCTGCCTCGCTCGACACTTTCACTGCCACACTCAACACTGTCACTGCCACACTCAACACTGTCACACTAACTGTTGTTGCCCCTGCTCGACACTGTCACTGCCTCACTCAACACTGTCACACTCAACTGCTGCCTCGCTCAACACTGTCACTGCCACACTCAACACCGTCGCTGCCACACCAACACCGTCACTGCTCACTCGACACTGTCACTGCAACACTGTCACAGCCTCCCTCGACACACTGTCAAGACTGAAGTCAAATTCACCAATCAGGTAGTACAAGTGTTCATGCCAAATCAACTTGCTTATCAACCCAACCCAACCTAGCTTAACCTAATCCAACCTAACCTAACCCATCACCTATTCCTCTCCTCCTCACTCCTTCATCAACACCAGGTTCAGACCCTCCTCCTCCTCCCTCCATCCTACCCTCCCCTTTCCATCTTACCCTCCACCCCTACCTGCTGCTGGCCTTTTTTCCTCCCACTCCAGCCTGTTGTGCCTACTCCTCCTCCCTCCTCCCTCCGTCCCTCCAACCCTTCACCCTCACCTGGTTTTTCTCCCCTCTCCTTCCCTCCATCTACCCCCTCTTCTAACTTCCTCTCTCCCTCCTCCATTCTCCGCTGTGACGGGTGTGTGTTTAGCGTCAAGAGGAACCCAAATGATATCAAGTAAGTGTGTTGAACATATGGTAGATATCCCTTCCTGTTCGTAGAGATGGTGAAATTTGGAGGTCACCACACATATCACCATCACTACCATCATAATCACCATCACTATCATCATTATCACCATCACTACCATCATAATCACCATCACTATCATCATTATCACCATCACTATCATCATAATCACCATCACTATTATCATTATCACCATCACTACCATCATAATCACCATCACTATCATCATTATCACCATCACTACCATCATAATCACCATCACTATCATCACTACATCATCACTACCATCATCATCATCTAATCTAATCTACCCTAACGTAACCTAACCTTAACCAACCTAGCTTAACGTAACGTAACGAAACGTAACGTAACGAAACGTAACCTAACCTAACCTTACCCCCCCCCCGCAGGTGCTAAGTAATGACCTTCCAGCCTTACTATCCATTAATTAGCCCACCAGGTAGCGACATACACACCTCGTAATTACTACCTGCGTGAAGGTAAACCATAATTAAAATTCTCCAGCATGTAATTACTAATGGCCAATTATGTGTCAAACCAGTGCTGCTGACAAGTGATTATTACTATCATCACTCCTACAACGTCTTCTGTCAGGCAATGTTGGTACACTCACTCTCTCAATTGCTTGTTAGGTTTGAGTTGTTAATGAATCTCTAACTAACATTTGCTAACTAACTACGGATTCTCTCAACTGCTTGTTATTCTTGAATTTCTAACTACCAATTGCGAACAAACTACTACTACTACTACTCTCTCGATTGCTTGTTAGGTTTGAGTTGTTAATTAATCTCTAACTACCATTTGCTAGCCTAACCACGGATTCATCACATGAAAAAAACATGAATAAATCACTATAATAACAGCAATAACCTAACCTAACCTAAGCTAACCCAACCCAACCCAACCTTGACCTAATTAATTCCTATTACCTTTTGTAACGATAAAATCTGTATCGCATAAGCCGATTTAATCTCACACAAACAACGTAAATTTAATAGCGATAATCGGCCACAAAAATAAACAGATTTAACCCGATAAAAATATGTTAATAAAAGTTGATAAATGAAACAAAGCGTAAAAGAGAGAGAGAGAGAGAGAGAGAACTAGCGAAAGTGAGAGAGACAATTAGAGAAAGAAAAGAAAGACAGAAAAGGCCCAAAACCCATGACCTGCGTAGCGTGCAAATAAATCGTCTTTCCCGTCATCATCTCTTCTTTACATGAAATTGGTATTTGTTGTTGTCGAGATATTGTTCAGGCGAGACAGCTGGAAACGGTAATTATCAGCCTTTTTGTGACTGTCTGTGGCTCTCTGACTGCTAGGATGAAAGACCCAACCAGCTAGCACCACCCCCCCCCTTCCTCCTCCCCCCCTCACTCTCTCCCTCCCGAGCACCTCCACACATACAAGGGGGGGGGGGGAAGAGAGGAGGGAAGAAAGTAGAAGTGAGGGAAGGAAGAGGGAGAGACGAAGAGAGGAGGAAGGAAGGAAGGAGAGGGAAGTAGGAGGAGGGGGAGGGAATTCCGAGTCACTGTCCCCCCCTCGCGATACTGTAATTAAACTCGAAGGGTAAACTAAACTATAAGCTGCCGTCTTTGTAACACTGTGTGATGAGTGAACGAAAAGATCAAATAAATAAAATAAATAAAAATATACAGGTGTGTGATATATGATGATGATGATGATGATGGTGATGATGATGATGATGATGATGATGATGATGATGATGGTGATAGTGATGATGATAATGATTATGGTGGTGATGATGATGATGATGATGATGATGGTGATAGTGATGATGATAATGATTATGGTGATGATGATGATGATGATGATGATGATGATGATGATGATGATGATGATGATGGTGATGTAATGATTATGGTGATGATAATGATGATGATGATGATGATGATGTTGGTGATAGTGATAATGATGATAATAATTATGGTGGTGATGATGATAATGATGATGATGATGATGATGTTGTTGATGGTGATGGTGATAGTGATAGTGATGATGGTGATGGTGATGGTGATGATGATGGTGATGGTGATGGTGATGGTGATAGTGATAGTGATGATGATGATGATGTTGGTGATGATGTTGGTGATGATGATGATGATAGTGATGATGATGATGATGTTGGTGATAGTGATGATGATGATGATAATGATTATGGTGATGATGATGATGATGATGATGTTGGTGATGATGATGATGATTATGGTGATGATGATGATGATGAT
>NW_024715788.1:0-11802 GCF_018991925.1 Homarus americanus | reverse complement strand
CACAGTCCCTGATCGAGTATAACAAAGTCCTCTGGTCGAGTATAAAAAGTCCCCTGATCGAGTATAACAAAGTCCCTGGTTGAGCATAACAAAGACCCGTGATCGAGTATAACATATCCCTGATCGAGTATAAAAGTCCCGTGGACAAGTATAAACAAAGTTCCCTGATCGTTTATAACAGTTCCCTAATCGAGTATAACAAAGTCCCTGGTCCAGTATAACAAAGTCCTCTGGTCAAGTATAAAAGTCCTGATCGCATATATAACAGTCCCTGGTCGAGTATAACAAAGTCCCCTGATCGAGTATAACAAAGGCCCCCCATTGAGTATAACAAAGGCCATTGGTCAAGTATAAAAGCCCCTGTCGAGTATAACAAAACCCCTGATAGGGTATAACAAAGTCCTCTGGTCGAGTATAAAAAGTCCTGATCGAGTATAACAAAGTCCCTGGTCGAGTATAACAAAGTCCCTGATCGAGTAGAACAAAGGCCCTCATTGAGTATAACAAAGGCCATTGGTCAAGTATAAAAGTCCCTGGTCGAGTATAACAAAGTCCCTGATAGGGTATAACAAAGTCCTCTGGTCGAGTATAAAAAGTCCCTGATCGAGTATAAACAAAGTCCCTGGTCGAGTATAACAAAGTCCACTGATCGAGCATAACAAAGGCCCCTCATCGAGTATAACAAAGTCCATTGGTCATGTATAAAACAGTCCCTGATCGAGTATAACAAAGTCCCTGATCGAGTATAAAAGTCCCTGATCGAGTATAACAAAGTCCCTGGTTGAGCATAACAAAGTCCCTGATCGAGTATAAAGTCCCTGATCGAGTATAACATATCCTCATCGAGTATAACAAAGTCCTCTGGTCGAGTATAAAAAGTCCCCTGATCGCATATAACATATCCCTGATCAAGTATAAAAAAGTTCTCTTGGTTGAGTATAACTAAGTCCCTTATCGAGTATAACAAGTCCCTGATCGAATATAACAAAGTCCCTGGTCGAGCAAAGTCCCCTTGTCGAGTATAACAAAATCATCGAGTATAACAAAGCCCCTAATCGAGTATAACAAAGTCCCTGATCGAGAACAACAAAGTCCTCACGAGTATAACAATATCCTTGGTTGAGTATAACAAAGTCCTGATCGAGTATAACATATCCCTTGATCCAAGTATAACAAAGTCCTCTGGTCGAGTATAAAGTCCCTGGACAGAGTACAACAAAGTCTTGTCGAGAATAACAAAGGCCTCATTGAGTATAACAAAGTCCATTGGTCAGAGTATAAAGAAGTCCCTGGTCGAGTATAACAAAGTCCCTAATCAAGTATAACAAAGTCCCTGATCGAGTATAACAAAGTCCCTCATCGAGTATAACATATCACCTGATCAAGTATAACAAATTCCTCTGGTCGAGTATAACAAAGTCCCTTGATCGGAATAAACAAAGTCCCCAGGTCGAGTATAACAAAGTCCTGATCAGTATAACAAAGTCCGCTGATCAAGTATAAAAATCCTTGTCGAATAACAAAGTCCCTAATCAAAGTATAACAGACCCTGATCGAGTATAACAAAGTCCTCATCGAGTATAACATATCACCTGATCAAGTAATAACAAATTCCTCTAGTCGAGTATAACAAAGTCCCTGATCGAGGTTTAACAAAGTCCGCTGATCAAGTATAAAAATCCTTGTCGAGAATAACAAAGTCCCCTGATCGAGTATACAAACTCCCTGGTCGGTATAGCAAAGTCCCCTTGTCGAGGTATAACAAAGCCCCCTCATCGAGTATAACAAAAACCCTAATCGAGTATAACTAAGTCCCTGATCGAGTATAGCAAAAGTCCTCATCGATTATAAAAGTCCTGATCGAGTATAAAAAGTCCTGGTCAGAATAACAAAGTCCCTGATCGGAGTATAACAAGGCCCCCTCATTGAGTATAACAAGGCCATTGGTCAAGTATAAAGCCCCTGGTCGAGTATAACAAAACCTGATAGGGTATAACAAAGTCCTCTGGTCGAGTATAAAAAGTCCCTGATCGAGGTATAACAAAGTCCCTGGTCGAGTATAACAAAAGTCCTGATCGAGTAGAACAAGGCCCCTCATCGAGTATAACAAAGTCCATTGGTCATGTATAAAAAGTCCATGATCAGTATAACAAAGTCCCTGGTCGAGTATAACAAAGTCTGGTCGATAACTAAGTACCCTCATCAGGTAAAACAAAAGGCTCATCAGTATAGCAAAGTCCATTGGTCAAATATAGGAAGTCCACTGATCGAGGGTATAACAAAGTCCCCGATCATGTATAGCAAAGGCCTCTGGTCAGAGTGTGACAAAGTCCTGATCAAGTATAAAAAGTCCCTGTTCGAGAATAACAAGTGCCTTGGTTGAGTATAACAAAGTCCTGATTGAGTATAACATATCCTGATCCAAGATTAACAGTCCTCTGGTTGAGTATAAAAAGTCTGATATAACAAGGTCTCTGGTCGAGAGTATAACATAGTCCGTGATCGAGTATAACAAAGTCCTCATCGAGGTATAACATAGAACCTGATCAAGTATAACAAAGTCCATGATCATGTATAGCAAAGTCCCTCTTTGGAGGCATAACAAAGTGCCGTGATCGAGTATAACATATCTGATGGTATAACAAAGGTCCTCTGGTCGAGTATAAGAGTCCTGATGCGTATATCACAGTCCCTGACCGGAGTATAACAAAGGTCCCTCATTGAGTATAACAAAGTCACCTGATCGAGTAAAACATATCCTGATCGAGTATAAGAAAGTCCTCTGGTCGAGTATAAAAATGTCCCTGATCGCGTATAACAAAGTCCCTGTTGGTATAACAAGTCCCTGATCAGTATAACAAAGGCCCCTCATTTGTATAACAAAGGCCATTGGTCAGAGTATAAAAGTCCCCTTGTCGAGTATAACAAAGCCCTGGTTGAGCATAACAAAGTCCCTGGTCGAGTATAACATATCCTCATCGAGTATAACAAAAGTCCTCTGGTCGAGTATAAAAAGTCCCGATCGCGTATAACATATCCCCTCTTCAAGTATAACAAAGTCCTCTGGTTGAGGTATAACAAAGTCCTTATCGTGTAACAAAGTCCCATAATCGAGTACAACAAAGGCCCTGGTCGGAGTATAACAAAGTCTGATCAGGTATAGCAAAAGTCCTGATCGATTATAACAAAGTCCTGATCGAGTATAAAAAAGTCCTGGTCCAGAATAACAAAGTCCCCTGATCGGTATAAAAAGTCCCATTTTCCTGTATAACAAAGTCACAATATCAAACATAACAAAGTCCTGATCGAGTACAACAAAGCCCTGGACAAGTATGTAAAGTTCCCTGATCGGTATAACAGAAGTCCCTATCGTGTATAACAAAGTCCCCTGATGATCAGGTATAACAAGGCCCTGGTCGAGTATATCAAAGTCCTGATCGAGTATAACAAAGTCCCTGATCGGAATAAAACAAAGTCCGTAATAAATCCTCTGCAATTAAGACCTGTTATAACAAAGGGCTGATCGAGTAAGACAAAGTCTCATGGAGCATAACAAAGTACTCTCGATGTATAACAACGTCCCCTGGTCGGTATAACAAAACTCATCGAGTATAACAAAGTCCTGATCGAGGTATAACATATCCCTGATCGAGTATAACAAAGTCCTCTGGTCGAGTATAAAAAGTCCCTGATCGAGTATAACAAAGTCCCTGGTTGAGCATAACAAAGTCCCGTGATCGAGTATATTATATCCCTGATCCGAGTATAAGGAAGTCCCTGGAAAAGTATAACAAAGTTCCTGATCGTTTATAACAAAGTTCTAATCGAGTATAACAAAGTCCCTGGTCCAGTATAACAAAGTCCTCTGGTCGAGTATAAAAATTCATTGATCGCATATAACAAAGTCCCTGGTCGAGTATAACAAAGTCCCTGATCGAGTATAACAAAGGCCCTCATTGAGTATAACAAGGCCATTGGTCAAGTATAAAAGTCCCTGGTCGAGTATAACAAAGTCCCTGATAGGGTATAACAAAGTCCTCTGGTCGAGTATAAAAAGAGTCCCTCAATTAGAGTATAACAAGAGTCCCTAATCAGAGTATAACAAAGTCCCTGATCGAGTATAACAAAGTCCCTCATCGGTATAACATATCACCTGATCAAGTATAACAAATTCCTCTGGTCGAGTATAACAAAGTCCTGATCGAAATAACAATCCCGGTCGAGTATAACAAAGTCCCCTGATCGAGTATAACAAAGTCCGCTGATCAAGTATAAAAATCCCTTTGTCGAGAATAACAAGTCCCCTGATCGAGTATATAACAAACTCCCTGGTCGAGTATAGCAAAGTCCCCTTGTCGAGTATAACAAAGCCCTCATCGAGTATAACAAAACCCCTAATCGAGTATATAACTAAGTCCCCTGATCGAGAGCAGCAAAGTCCCCATCGATTATAAATAAAGTCCCCTGATCGAGTATAAAAAAGTCCCCTAACCAGAATAACAAAGTCCCTGATCGAGTAAACAGTCCCCTGGCCCTGTATGCTAACAAAAGTCAACAGATCATGCATAACAAAGTCCCCCTGATCGAGGGCTAACAAAGCCCCCTGACAAGTATATACAAAAGTTCCCTGATCGTGTATAACAAAGTCTTTATCGAGTATATAAAGTCCCCTGATCGAGTATAGCAACAAAGGCCCCTGGTCGAGTATATATCAAAGTCCCCAGATCGAGTATAACAAAAGTCCCCTGATCGAGTATATAACAACGTCCCTGATCGAAGAAACAAAGTCCCCTCGATCGATTATAACAAAAATCCTCTGGTCGAGAGTAACAAAGGGCCCTGATCGAGTAAGACAAAGTCCCTGATCGAGTATAACAAAGTACCTTTGATCGGGATTATAACAACGTCCCTGGTCGAGTATAACAAGCCCTCATCGAGTATAACAAAGTCCTCTGGTCGAGTATAAAAAGTCCCCTGATCGAGTATAACAAAGTCCCCTGGTTCAGCATAACAAAAGTCCCGTGATCGAGTATATATCCCTGATCGAGTATAACAAAGTCCCCTGACAAGTATAACAAAGTTCCCCATCGTTTATAACAAAGTTCCCTAATCGAGTATAACAAAGTCCCCTGGTCCAGCATAAACGAAGTCCTCTGGTCGAGTACAAAGTCCTGATCGCATATAACAAAGTCCCCTGGTCGAGTATAACAAAGTCCCTTGATCGAGTATAACATAGGACCCCTTACGAGTATAAACAAAGGCCATTATCGGTATAAAAAGTCCCCTGGTCGAGGAGCACAAAGTCCCCTGATAGGTAAAACAAAGTCCTATGGTAAGTCCTCTGGTCGAGTATAAAATAGTCCCATGATCGCGTATAACAAAGTCCCTGGTCGAATATAACAAATGTCCCTTGATTGAGTATAACAAAGGCCCCTCATTGAGTAAAACAAAGTTCCTGATCGAGAATAACAAAGTCCCTGATCGAGTATAACAAAGTCCCTGGTTGAGTATAACAAAGTCCCTGATCGAGTAAAACATCCCTTGTTCAATATAACAAAGTCCACTGGTCGAGTTATAAAAAGTCCCTGATCGCGTATAACAAAGTCTCCTGGTCGAGTATAACAAAGTCCCTTATCGAGTTAGCAAAGTCCCTGATCGAGTATAACAAAGGCCCATGTCGAGTATATCAAAGTCCCTGATCGAGTATAACAAGTCCCTGATGGAGTATAACAAAGTACCTGATCGAGTAAAACAAAGTCCCTGATCGAGTATAACAAAGTCCCTGATCGAGTATAACAAAGCCCTGGACGAGTATAACAAAGTTCCCTGAACCGAATATAACAAATTCCCTTATCGAGTATAACAAAGTACTTCAGTCGAGTATAAAGTCCCTGATCGAGAATATCAAAGTCCCTGATCGAGTATAACAAAGTCCTCTGGTCGAGTATAAAAAGTTCGCTGATCGACTATAACAAAGTCCCCTGGTCGAGTATAACAAAGTCCCTAATCGAGTAAAACAAAGGCCCCTCATCGAGTATAGCAAAGTCCATTGGTCAAATATAGGAAAGTCCACCGATCGAGTATAACAAAGTCCCCGATCTTTTATAACAAAGGCCTCTGGTCGAGTATGACAAAGTCCCCTGATCAAGTATAAAAAGTCTCCTTAACGCGTATAACAAAGTCCCTGATCGAATATAACAAAGTCCCTTGTCGAGCAAAGCAAAGTCCCTGGTGAAAGGTATAACAAAGTCCCTCATCGAGTATAACAAGGGCCCTAATCGAGCATAACAAAGTACTGATCGAGAACGACAAAGTCCTGTAGGAGAATAACAAAATCCCCTGGTTGAGTATAAAAAAGTCCCCTGATCAAGTATAAAAAAGTCTCCTGGTCGAGTATAACAAAGTCCCTAATCGAATATAACAAAATTCCTGGTCGAGTAAAGCAAAGTCCCTGGTCGGTATAACAAAAGTCCCTAATCAAGTAAAACAAAGGTCCCTGATCGAGTATAACAAAGTCCCGTCATCGAGTATAACATATCACCTGATCAAGTATAACAAATTCCTCTGGTTTGAGTATAACAAAGTCCCCTGATCGAGTATAACAAAGTCCCCAGGTCGAGTATAACAAAGTCCCTGATCGAATATCAAAGTCCCCTGATCATGTATAAAAATTCCCTTGGTCGAGTATAACAAAGTCCCTGATCGAGTATAACAAAGTCCCCTGGTCGAGTATAGCAAAGTCCCCAGGTCGAGTATAGCAGTCTGATCGAGTATAACAAAGTCCCTGATCGAGTATAACAAAGTCCTGATCGAGGTATAGCAAAGGGGCCTGATCCAGTAAGACAAAGTCTCCTGATCGAGTATAACAAAGTCCCCTGATCGAGTATAACAATGTCCCTGGACAAGTATAACAAAGTTCCTGATCGTTTATAACAAAGTTCCTTGATCGAGTATAACAAAGTCCCTGGTCCAGTATAACAAAGTCCTTTGGTTGAGTATAAAAAGTCCCTGATCGAATATAACAAAGTCCCTGGTCGAGAATAACAATGTTCCTGATCGAGTATAAAAAGCCCCTGATCGAATATAACAAAGCGCCTAAACGAGAATAACAAAGGCTGATCGAGATAAAAAAGTCCTGATAGGGTATAACAAAGTCATCTTGTCGAGTATAAAATAGTCCCCTAATCGAGTATAACAAAGTCCCTGATCGAGTATAACAAAGTCCCTGATCGAGTATAACAAAGGCCCTGATCGAGTTTAACAAGGCCCTGATCAAGTATAACAAAGTCCCTTGTTGAGTATAACAAAGACGCCTGAACAGGTATAACAAGGCCCTGATCGAGTATAACAGTTCCGATCGAGTATAACAAAGCCCTGTTCGAGTATAACAAAGCCCCTGATCGAGTGTAACAATGTTCCCAGATCGAGTATAAAAACGTCCCTGATCAAATATAACAAAGGCCTAGATCGAGTATAACAAAGTCCTCTGGTCGAGTATAACAAAGTCCCCTGAACGAGTATAACAAAGGCCCTGATCGAGTATAACAAAGGGACCCTAAAGTCTATAACAATGTCCCTGATCGAGTATAACAAAGCCCGCTCATCGAGTATAACAAAGTCCCTGATCGAGGATAACAAAGTCCTTGATCGAGTATAACAAAGTCCCTGATCGAGTATAACAAATTCTCCTGATCGAGTATAACAAAGTCCCTGATCGAGTATAACAAAGTCTCCTCATCGAGTATAACAAGTCCCCTGATCGAGTATAACAAAGTCCCCTGATCGAGTATAACAAAGTCCCTGGTCGAGTATAACAAAGTCCCTGATCAAGTAAAGGCCCTAGATCGAGTATAACAAAATCCCTGAACTAGTATAAAAAGGCCCCTGATCGAGGTATAACAAAGGACCTAAAGGCAATAACAATCCCTGATCGAGTATAACAAAGCCCGCTCAACGAGTATAACAAAGTCCCTGATCGAGGAATAACAAAGTCCTTGATAGAGTATAACAAAGTCCCCTGATCGAGAATAAATAAATTCTCCTGATCGAGTATAACAAAGTCCCTGATCGAGTATAACAAAGGCCCATGATAGAGTTAGCAACAAAATTTCCTAATCGAGTATATGCTAACAAAGCCCTCATCGAGTATAACAAAGCCCTCTTTACTCTGAGAATGAATCAAGTCCCCTGATCGAGTATAACAAAGCCCCCTTGATCAAGTATAACAGCTCCAGATCGAGTATAACAAAGTCCCCTGGTCAGAGTATTACAAAGTCCCCTGAACGATTATAACAACAAAGGCCCCTGATCGAGTATATAACAAAGTTCCCTGATCGAGTATAACAAAGCCCCTGATCGAGTATAAAAAGTCCCTAATCGAGTATAACAATAACCCCTGATCGAGTATATAACAAAGGCCCCTAATCGAGTTTAACAAAGGCCCCTTGATCGAGTATAACAAAGTCCCTTTGTTGAGTATAACAAAGACGCCTGAACGAGTATACCGAAAGGCCCTGATCGAGTATAACAAAGTTCCCTGATCGAGTATAACAAAGCCCCTGATCGAGTATAACAAAGCCCCTGATCGAGTATAACAAAGCCCCTTCTTATCGATACAATAACAAAGTACCTGATCGTGTATAACAAAGCCCCTGATCAAGTATAACAAAGGCACCTGATCGAGTATGTAACAAAGTCCCCTGGTCGAGTATACCAAAGTCCCTGATCGAGTATAAGAAAGGCCCCTGATCGAGTATAACAAAAGTTCCCCTGGATCGAGTATAACAAAGCCCCTGATCGAGTATTAAATGAAACCCCTTATCGAGAATAACAAAACCCCTGATCGAGTATAACAAAAGTCCCTTGTTGAGTATAACAAAGACGCTCTGAACGAAAGTATAACAAAGGCCCCTGGTCGGTGCATAAAGTAACAAAAGTTCCCTGATCATATAACAAAGCCCCCTGATCGAGTATATAACAAAGCCCCTGATCGAAAGTGTAACAATGTTCCCAGGTCGAGTATAAAAAGTCCCCTGATCAAATATAAATAGGCCCTAGATCGAGTATAACAAAGTCCCCTGGTCGAGTATACCCTAGTCCCCTGAACGAGTATAACAAAGGCCCCTGACGAGTATAACAACAAAGGACCCTAAAGTCTATAACAATGTCCCTGATCGAGTATAACAAAGCCCGCTCATCGAGTATAACAAAGTCCCCTGATCGAGGATAACAAAGTCCTTGACGAGTATAACAAAGTCCCCTGATCGAGTATAGCAACAAATTCTCCTGATCGAGTATAACAAAGTCCCCGATCGAGTATAACAAAAGTCTCCTCATCGAGTATAACAAAGTCCCCTGATCGAGTATAACAAAAGCCCCTGATCGAGTATGCTAACAAAGTCCCCTGGTCGAGTATAACAAAAGTCCCCTGATCAAGTATAACAAAGGCCCTAGATCGAGTATAACAAAGTCCTCTGAACGAGTATAAAAGAGGCCCCTGATCGTATAACAAAGCCCGCTCAACGAGTATAACAAAGTCCCTCGATCGAGGATAACAAAGTCCTTGATAGAGTATAACAAAGTCCCCTGATCGAGTATAACAAAGTTCCCTGATCGAGTATAACAAAGCCCCCTGATCGAGTATATAACAAAGTCCCTGATCGAGAATAACAAAGTCCCCTTGATCGAGTATAACAAAGCCCACTGATCAAGTATAACAAAGGCTCCAAATCGAGTATAACAAAGTCCCAGGTCGAGTATAACAAAGTCCCTGATCGAGTATAACAAAGGCCCCTGATCGAGTATATATAACAAAGGCCCTGATCGAGTATAACAAAAGTCCTCTGATCGAGATATAACAAAGCCCCCTTCTACCGAGTAAAACAAAGTCCCCTGATCCAGTAAGTACAAAGTCCCTCACCGAGTATAATAAAGTTCTGATCGAGGATAACAAAGCCCCTCATAGAGTATAAATAAAAGTCCTCTGATCGATTATAACAAAGTCCCCTGATCGAGTATATAACAAGGTCCTCGTTCGAGTATAACATAGTCCCTGAACGATTATAACAAAGGCCCCCTGATCGAGTATAACAAAGCCCCCTGATCGAATATAACAAAGCGCCTAAACGAGTATATAACAAAGCCCCTAATTGAGTATAACAAAGTCCCCTTATTCTATAGAATACAATATCCCCTGATCGAGTATAACAAAGGCCCCTCAATAAGTATAACAAAAAGTCCCTCATCGAGTATAACAAAACCCCCTTATCGAGAATAACAAAGTCCCCTGGATCGAGAATAACAATGCCCCTTGTCAAGTATAACAAAGGCTCCAAATCGAGTATAACAAAGTCACAGGTCGAGTATAACAAAGGCCCCTAATCGAGTATAACAACAAAGGCCCTCATCGAGTATAACAAAGGCCCCTGATCGAGTATAACAAAGTCCCCTAATCGAGTATAACAAAGCCCCCTCATCGAGTAAAACAAAGTCCCCTGATCCAGTATAACAAAGTCCCCTCACCGAGTATAATAAAGTTCCCTGATCGAGGATAACAAAGCCCCCTCATAGAGTATAACAAAGTCCTCTGATCAATTATAACAAAGTCCCCTGATCGGGTATAACAAAGGCCCCTGATCGAGTATAACAAAGGCCCCTCATCGAGTATAACAAAGTCCCATGATCGAGTATAAAAAAGTCCCCTCATCGAATATAACAAAGTCCCCTGATCGAGTATAACAAATTCCCCTGATCGAGTAGAACAAAGTCCCCTCATCGAGTATAACAAAGGCCCCTCATCGAGTATAACAAAGTCCCATGATCGAGAATAACAAAGTCCCTCATCGAATATAACAAAGTCCCCTGATTGAGTATAACAAAGTCCCCTAATCGAGTATAACAAGGTCCCCTGTTCGAGTATAACATAGTCCCCTGAACGATTATAACAAAGGCCCCTGATCGAGTATAACAAAGCCCCCTGATCGAATATAACAAAAGCGCCTGAACGAGTATAACAAAGGCCCTTGATCGAGTATAACAAAGTTCCCTGATCGAGTATAACAAAGTTTCCTAATTGAGTATAACAAAGTCCCCCTTATCGAGAATAACAATGTCCCCTGATCGAGTATAACAAAGCCCCCTGATCAAGTATAACAAAGGCCCCTCATCGAGTATAACAAAGTCCCCTGGTCGAGTATAACAAAGTCCCCTAATCGAGTATAACAAATGCCCATGATCGAGTATAACAAAATTTCCCTGATCGAGTATAACAAAGCCCTTTCATCGAGTATAACAAAGTCCCCCTTATCGAGAATAACTAAGTCCCCTGATCGAGTATAACAAAGCCCCCTGATCAAGTATAACAAAGGCTCCAGATCGAGTATAACAATGTCCCCTGGTCGAGTATAACAAAGCCCCTTGATCGAGTATAACAAAGTCCCCTGATCGAGTATGACAAAGTCCCCTGGTCGAGTATAACAAAATCCCCTGATCAAGTATAACAAAGGCCCTAGATCGAGTATAACAAAGTCCCATTTTCGAGTATAACAAAGTCCCCTGAACGAGTATAACAAAGGCCCCTAATCGAGTATATCAAAGGACCCTAAAAGTCTATAACAATGTCCCCTGATCGAGTATAACAAAGCCCGCTCATCGAGGATAACAATGTGCCCTGGTCGAGTATAACAAAGACACCTGAACGAGTATAACAAAGGCCCCTGATCGAGTATAACAAAGTTCCCTGATCGAGTACAACAAAGGCCCCTGATCAAGTATAACAAAGGCCACAGATCGAGTATAACAAAA
>NW_024715787.1:0-11763 GCF_018991925.1 Homarus americanus | reverse complement strand
TCACCTAAGTGGCACGGGTGGTCCCCATTAGAGGTTCACTACGCCATAAGCTCGTTGAACAGGCTTTGTGTGAAATATAGCAGAGTCTAGGACTGCTTTTATTGTCCTAGTGGCCCAGAGGTAGCGTTCCCCGGTCACAATTTTAAGATCGTTGGTTGAAATCCTGGTGGGGTGAGGTGTTGATTATATGTAGAAGTTCGCGTGTTTTATTGGGCTAATGAAATGTATATGGATCCTCCTGTTTCGAAGCCGCATTTGGTAAAACGCGTTGCTCGATCAATTTAAGCGCACGGGTGGTCTCCCCATTAGAGGTTCACGGTGCCATAAAGCCCGGTTGAACAGGCTGTGAAATATAGCAGAGTCTAGGACTGCTTATAGTGTCCTGGTGGCCCAGAGGTAGCGATCCCTGGTCATAATTAGAAGATCGTGGGTTCGAATCCTGGTGGGGTGAGGTATTGATTATATGTAGAAGTCCGCGTGCTTTATTGGGCTAATGAAATATATATGGATCCTCGTGTTTCGAAGCCGCATTTGGTAAAACGTTGCTCTGATTACATAAGCTGCACGGGTGGTCCCCATGAGAGGTTCACGGCGCTATAAGCTCGTTGAACAGGCTTTGTGTGAAATATAGGAGAGTCTAGGACTGCTTTTAGTCTCCTGGTGAGCCAGAGGTAGCGTTCCCCGGTCATAATTAGAAGATCGTGGGTTCGAATCCTGGTGGGGTGAGGTGTTGATTATATGAAGAAGTCCGCGTGCTTTATTGGGCTAATGAAATATATATGGATCCTCGTGCTTCGAAGCCGCATTTGGTAAAACGTTGCTCCGATCACCTAAGCTGCATGGGTGGTCCCCATCAGAGGTTCACGGCGCCATAAGCTCGCTGAACAGGCTTTTGTGTGAAATATAGCAGAGTGTAGGACTGCTTTTATTGTCCTGGTGGCCCAGAGGTAGCGTCCCCCGGTCACAATTATAAGATTGTGGGTTCAAATCCTGGTAGGGTGAGGTGTTGATTATATGTAGAAGACCGCGTGCTTTAATGGTCTAATGAAATATATATGGATCCCGGGGTTTCGAAGCCATATTTGGAAAAACGATGCTCTGATCACCTAAGCGGCATGGGTGGTCCCCATTAGAGGTTCACGGCGCCATAAGCTCGTTGAACAGGCTTTGTGTGAAATATAGCAGAGTCAAAGACTGCTTTTATTGTCCTGGTGGCCCAGAGGTAGCGTTCCCCGGTCACAATTATAAGATCGTAGGTTCAAATCCTTGTGGGATGAGGTGTTGATTAAATGTAGAAGTCTGCGTGCTTTATTGGGCTAATGAAATATATATGAATCCTTCTTGTTTCGAAGCCGCATTTGGTAAAATGTTGGTCTGATCACCTAAGCGGCACGGGTGGTCCCCATTAGAGGTTCTCGGCGCCACAATCTCGTTGAACAGGCTTTGTGTGAAATATAGCAGAGTCTAGGAATGCTTTTATTGTCCTGGTGGCCCAGAGGTAGCGTCCCCCTTTCACAATTATAAGATTGTGGGTTCAAATCATGGTGGGGTGAGGTGTTGATTATATGTAGAAGTCCGCGTGCTTTATTGCGCTAATGAAATATATATGGATCCTCGTGTTTCGAAACCGCATTTGGTAAAACGTTGCTCTGGTCACCTAAGCGGCATGGGTGGTCCCCTATAGTGGTTCACAGTGCCATAAGCTCGTTGAACAGGCTTTGTGTGAAATATAGTAGAGTCTAGGACTGCTTTTATTGTCCTGGTGGCCCAGAGGTAGCATACCCCGGTCACAATTATAAGATTGTGGGTTTGAATCCTGGTGGGTCGATGTGTTGATTATATGTAGAAGTCCGAGTGCTTTATTGGGCTAATGAAATATATATGGATCCTCGTGTTTGCAAGCCGGGTTTGGTAAAACGTTGATCTGATCACCTAAGCGGGACGGGTGGTCCCCATTAGAGGTTCATGGCGCCATAAGGTCGTTGAACAGGCTTTTTGTGAAATATAGTAGAGTCTAGGACTGCTTTTATTTTCCTGGTTGCCGAGAGGTAGCATACCCCGGTCACAATTATAAGACTGTGGGTTTGAATCCTGGTGGGGTGAGGTGTTGATTATATTTAGAAGTCCGAGTGCTTTATTGGGCGAATCAAATATATTTGAATCCTCGTGTTTCTAAGCCGCATTTGGTAAAACGTTGCTCTGATCACCTAAGCGGCACGGGTGGTCCCCTATAGTGGTTCACGGCGCCATAAGCTCGTTGAACGGGCTTTGTGTGAAATATAACAGAGTCTAGGAATGCTTATAGTGTCCTGGTGGCCCATAGGTAGCGTTCCCCGGTCAGAATTAGAAGATCGTGGGTTCGAATCCTGGTGGGGTGAGGTGTTGATTATATGAAGAAGTCCGCGTGCTTTGTTGGGCTAATGAAATATATATGGATCCTCGTGTTTCGAAGCTGCATTTGGTAAAACGTTGCTCTGATCACCTAAGCGGCACGGGTTGTCCCCATTAGAGGTTCACAGCGCCATAAGCTCGATGAACAGGCTTTGTGTGAAATATAGTAGAGTCTAGGACTGCTTTTATTGTCCTGGTGGCCCAGAGGTAGCATACCCCGGTCACAATTATAAGATCGTGGCTTCAAATCCTGGTGGGGTGAGGCATTGATTATATGTTGAAGTCCGCGTGATTTATTGGGTTAATGAAATATATATGGATCCTCGTGTTTCGAAGCCGCATTTGGTAAAACGTTGCTCTGATCACCTAAGCGGCACGGGTGGTCCCCTATAGTGGTTCACAGCGCCATAAGCTCGTTGAACAGGCTTTGTGTGAAATATAGCAGAGTCTAGGACTGCTTTTATTGTCCTAGTGGCCCAGAGGTAGCGTTCCCCGGTCACAATTATAAGTTCGTGGATTTGAATCCTGGTAGGTTGAGGTGTTGATTATATGTAGAAGTCCGAGTGATTTATTGGGCTAATGAAATATATATGGATCCTCGTGTTTCCAAGCCGGATTTGGTAAAATGATGCTCTGATCACCTAAGCGACACGGGTGGTCCCCAGTAGAGGTTCATGGCGCCATAAGGTCGTTGAACAGTCTTTGTGTGAAATATAGTAGAGTCTAGGACTGCTTTTATTGTCCTGGTGGCCCAGAGGTAGCATACCCAGGTCACAATTATAAGATCGTGGCTTCAAATTCTGGTGGGGTGAGGCGTTGATTATATGTAGAATTCCGCGTGCTTTATTGGGCTAATGATATATATATGGATCCGTGGTTTCCAAGCCGGATTTGGTAAAATAAGCGGTTTCGATCATTTCAAGCGACACGGTGTCCCCCTGCAGAGGTCTGCGGCGCCATAAGGTCGCTGAACAGTCTTTGTGTGAAACAGTAGCAGAGTCCAGGACTGTTTTATTGTCCTGGTGGCCCAGAGGTAGCATACCCCGTCACAATTATAAGATCGTGGGTTTGAATCCCGGTAGCTAAAGGGTTGATTATATGGAACTGAAAGTGGATTTATTGGGCTAATGAAATATATATGGATCCTCGTGTTTCCAAGCTGGATTTGGTAAAATGTTGCTCTGATCACCTAAGCGACACGGGTGGTCCCCATTAGAGGTTCATTGCGCCATAAGGTCGTTGAACAGTCTTTGTGTGAAATATAGTAGCGTCTAGGACTGCTTTTATTGTTCTGGTGGCCCAGAGGTAGCATTCCCCGGTCACATTTATAAGATCGTGGGTTCAAATCCTGGTGGGGTGAGGCGTTGATTATATGTAGAAGTCCGCGTGATTTATTGGGTTAATGAAATATATATGGATCCTCGTGTTTCGAAGCCGCATTTGGTAAAACGCTGTTTGATCACCTGCTTTGACGGGTGGTCCCTCATAGTGTCTTCACGGCGCCATGTTGAACAGGCTGGTGTGAAATATAGCAGAGTTCAGGACTGTGCTTTTATTGTCCTGCGGCCCAGAGGTAGCGTTCCCCGGTCACATTTATACGATCGGTGGTTCAAATCCTGGTAGGGTGAGGTGTTGATTATATGTAAAAGTCCGAGTGCTTTATTGGGCAAACGAAATATATTTGGATCCTCGTTTTTCGAAGCCGCATTTGGTAAAACGTTGCTCTGATCACCTATGCAGCACGGGTGGTCCCTATTAGAGGTTCACGGCGCCATAAGCTCGTAGAACAGGATTTGTGTGAAATATAGCAGAGTGTAGGACTGCTTTTATTGTACTGGTGGCCCAGAGGAAGCGTTCCCCGGTCACAATTAGAAGATCGTGGGTTGGAATCCTGGTGTGGTGAGGTGTTGATTATATGTAGAAGTCCGAGTGATTTATTGGGCTAATGAAATATATATGGATCCTCGTGTTTCCAAGCCGGATTTGGTAAAATGTTGCCTGATCACCTGGCGACACGGGTGAATCCCAGTAGAGGTCTGCGGCGCCATAAGGTCGTTGAACAGTTTTTGTGTGAAATATAGTAGAGTCTAGGACTGCTTTTATTGTCCTGGTGGCCCAGAGGTAGCATACCCCGGTCACAATTATAAGATCGTGGGTTTGAATCCTGGTAGGGTGAGGTGTTGATTATATGTAGAAATCCGAGTGATTTATTGGGCTAATGAAATATATATGGATCCTCGTGTTTCCAAGCCGGATTTGGTAAAATGTTGCTCTGATCACCTAAGCGACACGGGTGGTCCCCATTAGAGGTTCATTGCGCCATAAGGTCGTTGAACAGTCTTTGTGTGAAATATAGTAGAGTCTAGGACTGCTTTTATTGTCCTGGTGGCCCAGAGGTAGCATTCCCCGGTCACAATTATAAGATCGTGGGTTCAAATCCTGGTGGGGTGAGGTGTTGATTATATGTAGAAGTCTGCTTGCTTTATTGGGCTAATGAAATATTTATGGATCCTCCTTGTTTCGAAGCCGCATATGGTAAAACGTTGCTCTGATCACCTAAGCGGCACGGGTGGTCCCCATTAGAGGTTCACGGTGCCATAAGCCCGTTGAAGAGGCTTTGTGTGAAACATAGCAGAATCTAGGAATGCTTTTAGTGTCCTGGTGGCCCACAGGTAGCGTTCCCCGGTCACAATTAGAAGATCGTGGTTTCGAATCCTGGTGGGGTGAGGTGTTGATTATATGAAGAAGTCCACGTGCTTTATTGGGCTAATGAAATATATATGGATCCTCTTGTTTCGAAGCCGCATTTGGTAAAACGTTGCTCTGATCACCTTAGCGGCACGGGTGGTCCCCATTAGAGGTTCACGGCGCCATAAGCTCGTTGAACAGGCTTTGTGTGAAATATAGCAGTCGCGACTGCTTTTTATTGTCTCCAGGCCCAGGAAGTAGCGCCCCCGGTCACACCATAAGATCGGGTTCAAACTGCGGGGTGAGTTGATTATATGTATAGTTCATGCGTTTTATTGGGCTAATGAAATATATAGGCGGATCCGCTGGGGTGGTTTCGCTTATTTGAAAACGCTGCTCTGATCACCTAAGCGTAATGGGTGGTCTCATTAGAGGTTCACGGCGCCAAAAGCTCATGAACAGGCTTTGTGTGAAATATAGTAGAGTCTAGGACTGCCTTTATTGTCCTTGTGGCCCAGAGGTAGCGTTCCCCGGTCACAATTATAAGATCATGGGTTCAAATCCTGGTGGGGTGATGTGTTGATTATATGTAGAAGTCCGCGTGCTTTATTGGGCTAATGAAATATATATGAAGCCTAGTGTTTCGAAGCCGCATTTGGTAAAACGTTGCTCTGATCACCTAAGCGGCACGGGTGGTCCCTATTAGGAGGTTCACGGCCTACAAGCTCGCTAGAACAGGCTTTGTGTGAAATATAGTAGAGTCAGAAGGCTTTATTGTCCGGTGGGCCCAGAGTGTAGCATTCCCCCGTCACAATTATAAGACCGCGGGTTCAAACTCTGGTGGGGTGAGGTGTTGATTATATGTAGAAGTCCGAGTGCTTTATTGGGCCAATGAAATATATATGGATCCTCGTGTTTCCAAGCCGGATTTGGTAAAACGTTGCTCTGATCACCTAAGCGGCACGGATGGTCCCCATTAGAGGTTCACAGCGCCATAAGCTCGTTGAACAGGCTTTTTGTGAAATATAGCAGAGTCTAGGACTGCTTTTATTGTCCTGGTGGCTCAGAGGTAGCGTTCCCCGGTCACAATTATAAGATCGTGGGTTCAAATCCTGGTGGGGTGAGGTGTTGATTATATGTAGAAGTCCGCGTGATTTAATGGTCAAATGAAATATATATGGATCCTCGGGTTTCGAAGCCACATTTGGTAAAACGTTGCTCTGATCACCTAAGCGGCACGGGGGGTCCCCATTAGAGGTTCACGGCGCCATAAGCTCGTTGAACAGGCTTTGTGTGAAATATAGCAAAGTCTAGGAATGCTTTTAGTGTCCTGGTGGGCCAGAGGTAGCGTTCCCCCGTCACAATTAGAAGATCGTTGGTTCGAATCCTGGTGGGGTAAGGTGTTGATTATATGAAGAAGTCCGCATGCTTTATTGGGCTAATGAAATATATATGGATCCTCGTGTTTCGAAGCCGCATTTGGTAAAACGTTGCTCTGATCACCTAAGGGGCATGGGTGGTCCCCATTAGTGGTTCACGGCGCCATAAGCTCGTTGAACAGGCTTTGTGTGAAACATAGCAGAGTCCAGGACTGCTTTTATTGTCCTGGTGGCCCATACGTAGCGTTCCCCGGTCACAATTATAAGATCGTGGGTTCAAATCCTGGTGGGGTGAGGTGTTGGTTAAATGTAGAAGCCCGCGTGCTTTATTGGGCTAATGAAATATATATGCATCCTTCTTGTTTCGAAGCCGCATTTGGTAAAATGTTGGTCTGATCACCTAAGCGGCATGGGTGGTCCCCTATAGTGGTTCACAGTGCCATAAGCTCGTTGAACAGGCTTTGTGTGAAATATAGTAGAGTCTAGGACTGCTTTTATTGTGTCCTGGTGGCCCAGAGGTAGCATACCCCGGCCACAATTATAAGATTGTGGGTTTGAATCCCAAAAGAAAGTTGATTATGAGAAGTCCTGAGTGTTTTATTGGCCACGAAATATATATGGCGGATCCTCGTGTTTCCAAGCCGGTTTGCAAAAACGTTGATCTGATCACTGGGCTGCATCGGTGGCTCATTAGAAGGTTCATGGCTACCAAGGCGTCGTTGAAACAGGCTTTTGTGAAATATAGTAGAGTTCAGGACTGCTTTTATTTTCCTGGTGGCTTAGAGGTAGCATACCCCGGCCGCCAAATTATTTTAGAATGTAGTTTGAATCCTGGAAGGGAGGTTGATTTCATGTAGAAGTCCGCGTGCTTTATTGGGCTAAAGAAATATATTTGGATCCTCGTGTTTCGTAGCCGCATTTCGTTAAACGTTACTCTGATCACCTAAGCGGCACGGGTGGTCCCCATTAGAGGTTCATGGCGCCATAAGGTCGTTGAACAGGCTTTGCGTGAAATATAACAGAGTCTAGGACTTCTTTTAGTGTCCTGGTGGCCCAGAGGTAGCGTCCCCCGGTCACAATTATAAGATCGTGGGTTCAAATCCTGGTGGGGTGAGGTGTTGATTATATGTAGAAGTCCGCGTGCTTTATTGGGATAATGAAATATATATGGATCCACGTGTTTCGAAGCCGCATTTGGTAAAACATTGCTCTGATCACCCAAGCAGCACGGGTGGTCCCCATTAGAGGTTGCCTATGTGCTTCTCGTTGAACAGTTTTGTGTGAAATATAGTAGAGTCTAGACTGCTTTTATTGTCCTGGTGGCCCAGAGGTAGCATGCACCGTCACAAATTATAAAGATCGCGGCTCTTCCAAATCCTGTGGGTGAGGCGTTGATTATATGTAGAAGTCCGCGTGATTTATTGGGTTAATGAAATATATATGGATCCTCGTGTTTCGAAGCCGCATTTGGTAAAACGTTGCTCTGATCACCTAAGCGGCACGGGTGGTCCCCTATAGTGGTTCACAGCACCATAAGCTCGTTGAACAGGCTTTGTGTGAAATATAGCAGAGTCTAGGACTGCTTTTATTGTCCTAGTGGCCCAGAGGTAGCGTTCCCCGGTCACAATTATAAGTTCCTGGGTTCAAATCCTGGTGGGGTGAGGTGTTGATTATATGTAGAAGTCCGCGTGCTTTATTGGGCTAATGAAATATATTTGGATCCTCGTGTTTCGAAGCCAAATTTGGTAAAACGTTGCCCTGATCACCTAAGCGGCACGGGTGGTCCCCATTAGATGTTCATGGCGCCATAAGGACGTTGAACAGACTTTGTGTGAAATATAGTAGAGTCTAGGACTGCTTTTATTGTCCTGGTGGCCCAAAGGTAGCATACCCCGGTCACAATTATAAGATCGTGGGTTTGAATCCTGGTAGGGTGAGGTGTTGATTATATGTAGAAGTCCGAGTGATTTATTGGGCTAATGAAATATATATGGATCCTCGGGTTTCCAAGCCGGATATGGTAAAATGTTGCTCTGATCACCTAAGCGACACGGGTGGTCCCCAGTAGAGGTTCATGGCGCCATAAGGTCGTTGAACAGTCTTTGTGTGAAATATAGTAGAGTCTAGGACTGCTTTTATTGTCCTGGTGGCCCAGAGGTAGCATACCCCGGTCACAATTATAAGATCGTGGGTTTGAATCCTGGTAGGGTGAGGTGTTGATTATATGTAGAAATCCGAGTGATTTATTGGGCTAATGAAATATATATGGATCCTCGTGTTTCCAAGCCGGATTTGGTAAAATGTTGCTCTGATCACCTAAGCGACACGGGTGGTCCCCATTAGAGGTTCATGGCGCCATAAGGTCGTTGAACAGTCTTTGTGTGAAATATAGTAGAGTCTAGGACTGCTTTTATTGTCCTGGTTGCCCAGAGTTAGCATTCCCCGGTCACAATTAGAAGATCGTGGCTTCAAATCCTGGTGGGGTGAGGCGTTGATTATATGTTGAAGTCCGCGTGATTTATTGGGTTAATGAAATATATATGGATCCTCGTGTTTCGAAGCCGCATTTGGTAAAACGTTGCTCTGATCACCTAAGCGGCACGGGTGGTCCCCTATAGTGGTTCACAGCGCCATAAGCTCGTTGAACAGGCTTTGTGTGAAATATAGCAGAGTCTAGGACTGCTTTTATTGTCCTAGTGGCCCAGAGGTAGCGTTCCCCGGTCACAATTATAAGTTCGTGGGTTCAAATCCTGGTGGGGTGAGGTGTTGATTATATGTAGAAGTCCGCGTGCTTTATTGGGCTAATGAAATATATATGGATCCTCGTGTTTCCAAGCCGGATTTGGTAAAATGTTGCTCTGATCACCTAAGCGACACGGGTGGTCCCCATTAGAGGTTCATGGCGCCATAAGGTCGTTGAACAGTCTTTGTGTGAAATATAGTAGAGTCTAGGACTGCTTTTATTGTCCTGGTTGCCCAGAGTTAGCATTCCCCGGTCACAATTAGAAGATCGTGGCTTCAAATCCTGGTGGGGTGAGGCGTTGATTATATGTTGAAGTCCGCGTGATTTATTGGGCTAATGAAATATATATGGATCCTCGTGTTTCCAAGCCGGATTTGGTAAAATGTTGCTATGATCACCTAAGCGACACGGGTGGTCCCCATTAGAGGTTCATTGCGCCATAAGGTCGTTGAACAGTCTTTGTGTGAAGTATAGTAGAGTCTAGGACTGCTTTTATTGTCCTGGTGGCCCAGAGGTAGCATTCCCCGGTCACATTTATAAGATCGTGGGTTCAAATCCTGGTGGGGTGAGGTGTTGATTATATGTAGAAGTCTGCTTGCTTTATTGGGCTAATGAAATATTTATGGATCCTCCTTGTTTCGAAGCCGCATTTGGTAAAACGTTGCTCTGATCACCTAAGCGGCGCGGGTGGTCCCCATTAGAGGTTCACGGTGCCATAAGCCCGTTGAACAGGCTTTGTGTGAAATATAGCAGAGTCTTGGACTGCTTTTATTGTCCTGGTGGCCAAGAGGTAGCGTTCCCCGGTCACAATTATAAGATCGTGGGTTCGAATCCTGGTGGGGTGAGGTGTTGATTATATGAAGAAGTCCGTGTGCTTTGTTGGGCTAATGAAATATATATGGATCCTCGTGGTTTCGAAGCTGCATTTGGTAAACGCTGCCTGGATCACCTGCACGGGTCCCTTATTAGAGGTTCACAGCCATATGCTCGCTGAACAGGCTTTTGTGAAATATAGGCAGAGTCTAGGACTGCTTTTATTGTCCTGGTGGCCCAGAGGTAAGGCCACCCCGGTCACAATTATAAGATCGCAGCTTCAAATCCTGGGGTGAGGCGTTGATTATATGTAGAAGTCCGCCGTGATTTATTGGGTTAATGAAATATATATGGATCCTCGTGTTTCAGAAGCCGCAGACGGTAGTTGCCTTGACTAAAATTAAGCGGCACGGGTGGTCCCCATTAGAGGTTCATGGCGCCATAAGCTCGTTGAACAGGCTTTGTGAGAAATATAGCAGAGTCTAGGACTGCTTTTATTGTCCTGGTGGCCCAGAGGTAGCGTTCCCCGGTCACAATTATAAGATCGTGGGTTCAAATCCTGGTGAGGTGAGGTGTTGATTATATGTAGAAGTCCGCTTGCTTTATTGGGCTAATGAAATATATATGGATCCTCGCGTGTTTCTGCTTGACGGTAAAAATGTTGCCTGATTCACCAAGTTTACACGGGTAACCTCAGTAGAGGTTCATGGCGCCATAAGGTCGTTGAACAGGCTTTGTGTGAAAAATAGTAGAGTCTAGGACTGCTTTTATTGTCCTGGTGGCCCAGAGGTAGCATACCCCGGTCACAATTATAAGATCGCGGGTTTGAATCCTGGTAGGGTGAGTTGTTCATTATATGTAGAAGTCCGAATGATTTATTGGGCTAATGAAATATATATGGATCCTCGTGTTTCCAAGCCGGATTTGGTAAAATGTTGCTCTGATCACCTAAGCGACACGGGTGGTCCCCATTAGAGGTTCATGGCGCCATAAGGTCGTTGAACATTCTTTGTGTGAAATATAGAAGAGTCTAGGACTGCTTTTATTGTCCTGGTGGCCCAGAGGTAGCATTCCCCGGTCACAATTATAAGATCGTGGGTTCAAATCCTGGTGGGGTGAGGTGTTGATTATATGTAGAAGTCTGCTTGCTTTATTGGGCTAATGAAATATTTATGGATCCTCCTTGTTTCGAAGCCGCATATGGTAAAACGTTGCTCTGATCACCTAAGCGGCACGGGTGGTCCCCATTAGAGGTTCACGGTGCCATAAGCCCGTTGAAGAGGCTTTGTGTGAAACATAGCAGAATCTAGGAATGCTTTTAGTGTCCTGGTGGCCCACAGGTAGCGTTCCCCGGTCACAATTAGAAGATCGTGGTTTCGAATCCTGGTGGGGTGAGGTGTTGATTATATGAAGAAGTCCGCGTGCTTTATTGGGCTAATGAAATATATATGGATCCTCGTGTTTCGAAGCCGCATTTGGTAAAACGTTGCTCGGATCACCTTAGCGGCACGGGTGGTCCCCATTAGAGGTTCACGGCGCCATAAGCTCGTTGAACAGGCTTTGTGTGAAATATAGCAGAGTCTAGGACTGCTTTTATTGTCCTGGTGGCCCAGAAGTAGCGTCCCCCGGTCACAATTATAAGATCGTGGGTTCAAATCCTGGTGGGGTGAGGTGTTGATTATATGTAGTGTCCTGCTTTATTGGGCTAATGAAATATATATGATCCGGCGGTTTCGCTTCCATTTGGTG
>NW_024715786.1:0-20302 GCF_018991925.1 Homarus americanus | reverse complement strand
CTGGTCGAGTATAACAAAGTCCTCTGATTAAGTATAACAAAGTCCTTTGATCGAGTATAACAAAGTCCCCTAATCAAGTATAACAAAGTCCCCTGATCGAGTATAACAAATTCCCCTGGTGGAGTATCCCTAAGTCCCTGATCGAGTATAACAAAGGGCCCCTCATCGAGTATAGTAAAGTCCATTGGTCAAATATAGGAAAGTCCACTGATCGAGTATGACAAAGTCCCCTGATCAAGTATGAAAAAGTCGCCTGGTCGAGTAAAACAAAGCCCCCTCATCGAGTATAACAAAGGCCCCTGATTGAGTATAACAAAGTCCTCTGGTTGAGTATAACAAAATCCCCTGATCGAGAATAACATATCCCCTGGTCGAGTATAACAAAATCCTCTGGTCGCGTATAAAAAGGTCCCCTGATCGCGTATAACAAAGTCCCCTGATCGAGTATAACAAAGGCCCCTCATTGAGTACAACAAAGTCCATTGGTCAAGTATAAAAAAGTCCCCTGGCCGAGTATAACAAATTCCCCTGATCGTGCATAACAAAGTCTCCTGGTCGAGTATAGCAAGTCCCCTGATCGAGTATAACATATCCCCTCATCGAGTATATGAAAGTCCCTGGTGGAGTATAACAAAGTCCCCTGGTCGAGTATAACAAAGTCCCTTGATCAAGTATAACAAAGCCCCCTGCTCGAGTATAAGAAAGTCCCCTGATCGAGTATAACAAAGGCCCCTCATCGAGTCCAAAAAAGGCCTCTAATCGAGTATAAAAAGGCCCCTCATCTAGTATAAGAAAGGCCTCTGATCGAGTATAACAAAGGCCCGTGTTCGAGTCTAACATTAACTCCCCTTATCGAGTATAACAAATTCCCCTTATCGAGTAAAACAAAGTCCCCTTATCGAGTATAACAAAGTCCCCTGATCGAGTATAACAAAGGCCTCTGGTCGAGTATAGCAAAGTCCCCTGATCGAGTATAACAAAAGTCCCCTGATCGAGTATAACAAATTCCCTTGATCGAGTACCTAAAAGTTCCCTGGCCGGGTATAACAAAGTCCCCATATCGAACATAACAAAGTCCCCTGATCGATTATAACAAAGTCCCCTGCTCGAGTATAGCAAAGGGCCCTGATCGAGTAAGACAAAGTTCCCTGTTCTAGTATAACAAAGTCTCCAGGCCCAGAATAACAAAGTCCCCAGATTGAGCATAACAACGTCCCCTGATCGATTATAACAAAGTCCCCTAATCGAGTATAACAAAGCCCCCTGGTCCAGTATAACAAAGTCCCCTAATCAAGTAGAACAAATCCCCTGATCGAGCATAACAAAGTCCCCTGGTTGAGTATAACAAAATCCCCTGATCAAGTATAACATATCCCCTGATTGAGTATAACAAAGTCCTCTGGTCGAGTATAAAAAGGTCCCCTCATCGAGTATAACAAAGTCCCCTGATGGAGTATAACTAAGTCCCCTCATCGAGTATAGCAAAGTCCATTGGTCAAATATAGGAATGTCCACTGATCGAGTATGACAAAGTCCCCTGATCAAGAATAAAAAAGTCCCCTGATCGAGTATAACAAAGTCACCTGACCGAGTATAACAAAGTCCCCTGGTTGAGTATAACAAAGTCCCCTGATCAAGTATAACATATCCCCTGATTGAGTATAACAAAGTCCTCTGGTCGAGTATAAAAAAGTCCCCTGATCGAGTATAACAAAGTCCCCTGATGGAGTATAACAAAGTCCCCTCATCGAGTATAACAAAGGCCCCTCATCGAGTATAATAAAGTCCATTGGTCAAGTATAAAAAAGTTCCCTGGTCGAGTATAACAAAGTCCCCTGATCGAGTATAACAATGTCCCCTGGTCGAGTATAGCAAAGTCCCCTGATCGAGTATAACAAAGTCTCCTGATTGAGTATAACAAAGTCCCCTAATCGAGTATAACAAAGCCCCCTGCTCGAGTATAACAAAGTCCCCTGGTCGATTATAGCAAAGTCCCCTGATCGAGTATAACAAAGCCTCCTCATCGAGTATAACAAAGTCCCCAGATCGAGTATAACAAAGCCCCCTGCTCGAGTATAACAAAGTCCCCTGATCGAGTCCAAAACAGACCTCTAATCGAGTATAACAAAGTCCCTTGTTCTAGTAAACAAAGGCCCCTGATCGAGTATAACAAAGGCCCCTCATCGAGTATAAGAAAGTCCCCAAATCGAGTTTAAAAAAGTCCCCTTATCGAGTATAACAAATTCCCCTTATCGAGTATAACAATGTCCTCTTATCGAGTATAACAACTCCCTAATCGAGTATAACAAAGGCCCCTGGTCGAGTATAACAAAGTCCCCTGATCGAGTGAAACAAAAGTCCCCTGATCGAGTATAACAAAGTCCCCTAATCGAGAAAATAAATGTCCCCTGGTCCAGTTTAACAAAGTCACCTGATCGAGTATAAAAAAGTCCCCTGGCCCCGTATAACAAAGTCCCTAGATCGAGCATACCAAAGTCCCCTGAGCGATTATAACAAAGTCCCCCGGTAGAGTATAGCAAAGGGCCCTGATTGAGTAAGACAAAGTTCCCTGATCAAGTATAACAAAGTCCCCTGATCGAGTATAACAGAGCTCCTTGGATGAGTATAACAAAGTTCCCTGATCAAGTATAACAAAGTCCCCACCGAGAAAATAAATGTCCCTGGTCCAGCTTAACAAAGTCACCTGATCGAGTATAAAAGTCCCCTGGCCCCTGTATAACAAAGTCCCTAGATCGAGCATACCAAAGTCCCCTGAGCGATTATAACAAAGTCCCCCGGTAGAGTATAGCAAAGGGCCCTGATCGAGTAAGACAAAGTCCCCTGATCGAGTATAACAAAGCCCCCATATCGAGTATAACAGAGCTCATTGGATGAGTATAACAAAGTTCCCTGATCAAGTATAACAAAGTCCCCTGATCCTAGTATAACAAAGCCCCCTGGTCGAGTATAACAAAGTCCCCTGAACCGAGTATAACAAAGTCCCCTGATCGAGTATAACACATACCCTGATCGAGTATAACAAAGTCCCCTGGTCGAGTATAACAAAGTCCCCTGATCGAGTATAACAAAGGCCCCTCATCGAGTATAGCAAAGTCCATTGCTCAAATATCGGAAAGTCCACTGATCGAGAATGACAAAGTCCCCTGATCAAGTATAAAAAAGTCCCCTGGTCGAGTATAACAAAGTCCCCTGATCGAGTATAACAAAGTCCTCTGGTCTAGTATAGCAAAGTCCCCTGGTCGAGTATAACAAAGCCCCCTCATCGAGTATAAGAAAGGCCCCTAATCGAGTATAACAAAGTCCCCTGATTAAGTATAACAAAGTCCTCTGGTTGAGTATAACAAAGTCCCCTGATCGAATATAACATATCCCCTGATCGAGTATAACAAAGTCCTCTGGTCGAGTATAAAAAAGTCCCCTGATCGCGTATAACAAAGTCCCCTGGTCGTGTATAACAAATTCCCTTGATCAAGTATAACAAAGGCCCCTCATTGAGTATAACAAAGTCCATTGGTCAAGTATAAAAAGTCCACTGGTCGATTATAACAAAGTCCCCAAATCGAATATAACAAAGTCCTCTGGTCAAGTATAAAAAAGTCCCCTGATCGAGTATAACAAAGGCCCCTCATCGAGTATAACAAAGTCCATTAGTCAAGTATAAAAAAGTCCCCTGGTCCAGAATAACAAAGTCCCCTGATCGAGTATAACATATCCCTTGATCGAGTATAACAACGTCTCCTGGGCCAGTTTAACAAAGTCCCTAGATCGAGCATAACAGAGTCCCCTAATCGATTATAACAAATTCCCCTGGTCGAGTATAAAAGAGGGCCCTGATCGAGTAAGACAAAGTCCCCTGATCGAGTGTAACAACGTTCTCTAATCGAGTATAACAAAGGCCCCTGGTCGAGTATAACAAAGTCCCCTCATCGAGTATAACAAAAGTCCCCTGATCGAGTATAACAAAGTCCCCTGATCGAGTACAAAAAAGTCCCCTGGCCCAGTATAACAAATTCCTCATATCGAGCATAACAAAGTCCCCTGGGCGAGGATAGCAAAGGGCCCTGATCGAGTAAGACAAAGTCCCCTGTTCGAGTATAACAAAGTCCCCTGATTGAGTATAAAAAAGCCTCCTAGACGAGCATATTAAAGCCCCCTGATCGAGAATAACAAAGTCCCCTGATCGAGTATACCAAAGTCCCCTGGTCCAGTATAACAAAGTCCCCTGATGGAGTATAACAAAGTCCTCTGCTCGAGTATAACAAAGTCGCCAGATCGAGTACAACAAAAGCCCCTCATCGAGTATAACAAAGTCCATTGGTCAAGTATAAAAAAGTCCCCTGGTCGAGTATAACTTAAGACTCCTGATCGAGAATAACAAAGTCCCCTGGTCGAGTATAGCAAATTCCCCTGATCGAGTATAACAAAGCCTCCTGATCGAGTATAACAAAGTCCCTTGATCGAGTATAACACAGCCCCCTTCTCGAGTATAAGAAAGTCCTCTGCTCGAGTATAACAAATCCCCCTGCTCGAATATAACAAAGTCCCCTGATCGAGTATAACAAAGACCCCTCATCGAGTACAAAAAAGGCCCCTAATCGAGTATAACAAAGTCCCTGATCTAGTAAAACAAAGGCCTCTGATCGAGTATAACAAAGGCCCCTCATCGAATATAACAAAGTCCCCTTGATCGAATATAACAAAGCCGCCAAATCGAGTATAACAAAGTCCCCTGGTCGAGTATAACAAAAGTCCCTGATCGAGCATAACAAATTCTCCTCATCGAGTAAAAAAAATTCCCCTGGCCCAGTATAACAAAGTCCCCATATCGAGTACAACAAATTCCCCTTATCGAGTATTACAAAGACCTCTTATCGAGTATAACAAAGACCCCTGATCGAGTATAACAAAGGCCCCTGGTCGAGTATAACAAATTCCCCTGATCGAGTATAATAAAAGTCCCTGATCGAGTATAACAAAGTCGCCTCATCGAGTATAAAAAAGTCCCCTGGCCCAGTATAACAAATTCCCCTGGTCGAGTATAACAAAGTCCCCTGGTCGAGTATAACAAAGTCCCCTGATCGAGAACAACAAAGGCCCCTCATTGAGTATAACAAAGTCCATTGGTCAAGTATAAAAAAGTCTCATGGACGAGTATAACAAAGTCCCCTGATCGATTATAACAAAGTCCATTGGTCGAGTATAAAAAAGTCCCCTGATGGACTATAACAAAATCTCCTGCTCGAGTATAACAAAGTCGCCAGATCAAGTATAACAAAAGCCCCTCATCGAGTATAACAAATTCCATTGGACAAGTATAAAAAAGTCCCCTGGTCGAGTATAACAAAGACCCCTGATCGAGTATAACAAAGTCCCTTGGTCGAGTATAGCAAAGTCCCCTGATCGAGTATAACAAAGCCTCCTGATCGAGTATAACAAAGTCCCCTGATCGAGTATAACACAGCCCCCTTCTCGAGTATTAGAAAGTCCCCTGGTCGAGTATAACAAAGCCTCCTGGTCGAGTATAACAAAGTCCCCTGATTGAGTATAACAAAGACCCCTCATCGAGTCCAAAAAGGCCCCTAATCGAGTATAACAAAGTCCCCTGATCTAGTATAACAAAGGCCCCTGATCGAGTATAAAAAAGGCCCCTCATCGAGTATAACAAAGTCCCCTAATCGACTATAACAAAGCCGCATAATCTAGTATAACAAAGTCCCCTGGTCGAGTATAACAAAGTCCCCTGTTCGAGTCTAACAAAGTCCCCTTATCGAGTATAATAAATTCCCCTTATCGAGTATAACAAAGTCCTCATATCGAGTATAACAAAGTCCCCTGATCGAGTATATCAAAGGCCCCTGGACGAGTATAACAAAGTCCCCTGATCGAGTATAACAAAAGTCCCTTGATCGAGTATAACAAAGTCCCTTTGTCGAGTATAACAAAGTTTTCTTATCGAGTATAACAAAGGCCCCTAATCAAGTATAGCAAAGTCCTTTGATCGAGTATAACAAAATTCCCCTGATCGAGTATAACAAAGTCCGCTGGTCGAGTATAACAAAGTCCCCTGATCGAGTATAACAAAGTCCGCTGGTCGAGTATAACAAAGTCCCCTGATCGAGGATAACAAAAGCCCTCATCGAGCATAACAAAGTCCCCTGATCGAGTATAACAAAGTCCTTTGGTTGAGTATAACAAAGTCTTTGATCGAGTATAACATATCCCTTGATCGAGTATAACAAAATTCCCCTGATCGAGTATGACAAAGTCCCCTGATTAATATTAAAAAAGTCCCCTGGTTGAGTAAAACAAAGTTCCTTGATCGAGTATAACAAAGGCACTTAATCGAGTATAACAAAGTTCTCTGGTTGAGTATAACAAAGTCCCCTAATCGAGTATAACAAAGCCTCCTCATCGAGTATAACAAAGTCCCCTGATCGAGTATAACGAAGCCCCCTGCTCGAGTATAACAAGGTCCCTTGATCGAGTATAACAAAGTCCCCTGTTCGAGTCTAACAAAGTCCCCTTATCGAGTAGAACAAATTCCCCTTATCGAGTACAAGAAAGTCCCCTTATCGAGTATAACAAAGTCCGCTGATCGAGTATAAAAATGTCCCCTGGCCCAGTATAACAAAGTCCCCATATCGAGCAAAACAAAGTCCCTTGATCGATTATAACAAAGTCCCCTGGTCGAGTATAACAAAGCCCCCTGGACGAGTATAACAAAGTCCCCTGATCGAGTATAACAAAAATCCCGTGATCGAGTATAACAAAGTCCCCTGATCGAGTATAACAAAACCCTCTGGACGAGTATAACACAGTCCCCTGATCGAGTATAACAAATTCCCTAATCGAGTAAAACAAAGTCCCCTGATCGAGTATAACATATCCCCTCATCGAGTATAAAAAAGTCTCCTGGCCCAGTATAACAAAGCCCCAGATCGAGCATAACAAAGTCCCCTGATCGATTATAACATAGTCCCGGACCGAGGATAACAAAGGCCTCTGGTCGAGTATAACAAAGTCCCCTGGTCGAGAATAACAAAGTCCCCTGATACTCATATAACAAAGTCCCCTGACCGAGTATAAAAAAGTCCTCTGGCCCAGTATAACAAAGTCCCCTGATCGAGTATAACAAAGTCCCCTGATCGATTAAAACAAAGTCCCCTGGTCGAGTATAGCAAAGGGTCCTCATCGAGTAAGAAAAAGTCCCCTGATAGAGTATAATAAAGTCCCCTGAGCGAGTATAACAAAGCCCCCTGGACGAGTATAAAAACGTCCCCTGACAGAGTATAACAAAGGCCTCTGGTCGAGTATAACAAAGTCCCCTGGTCGAGTATAACAAAGTCCCCTGATCGAGTATAACAAAGTTCCCTGATCGAGTATAACAAAGTCCCCTCGTCCAGTAAAACAAAGACCCCTGATCGAGTATAACATATCCCCTGATCGAGTATAACAACGTCTCCTGGCTCAGTATAACAAAGTCCCCAGATCGAGTATAACAAAGTCCTCTGGTTGAGTATAACAAAGTCCCCTGATCGAGTATAACATATCCCCTGATCGCGTATAACAAAATTCCCCTGGTTCGAGTATTACAAAGTCCCCTGATTAATTTTATAAAAGTCCCCTGGTTGAGTATAACAAAGTTCCCTAATCGAGCATAACAAAGTCCCCATATCGAGTATAACAAAATCCCCTGATCGATTATATCAAAGTCCCCTGGTCGAGTATAGCAAAGGGCACTGATCGAGTAAGACAAAGTCCCCTTATCGAGTATAACAAAGTCCACTGATCGAGGATAACCAAAGCCCCTCATCGAGTATAACAAAGACCCATGATTAAGTATAACAAAGTCCCCTGATCGAGTATAACAAATTCCTCTGGTTGAGTATAACAAAGTCCCCTGATCGAGTATAACATATCCCCTGATCGAGTATAACAAAATTCCCCTGATCGAGTATGACAAAGTCCCCTGATTAATTTTAAAAAAGTCCCCTGGTTGAGTATAACAAATTTCCCTGATCGAGTATAACAAAGTCCCCTGGTCGAGTATAACAAAGCCCCCTCATCGAGTATAACAAAGGCCCCAAATCGAGTATATCAAAGTCCACTGATCGAGAATAACATATCCCCTGATCGAGTATAACAAAGTCTCCAGGCCCAGTATAACAAATTCCCCAGATCGAGCATATCAAAGTCCCCTGGTCGAGTATAGCAAAGGGCCCTGATCGAGTATGACAAAGTCCCCTGATCGAGTATAACAAAGTCCCCTTATCGAGTATAACAAAGTCCCCTGATCGAGTATAACAAAGGCCCCTGATCGAGTATAAGAAAGTCCCCTGGTCGAGTATAACAAAGCCCCCACATCGAGTATAACAAAATCCCCTGATCGATTATATCAAAGTCCCCTGGTCGAGTATAGCAAAGGGCACTGATCGAGTAAGACAAAGTCCCCTTATCGAGTATAACAAAGTCCACTGATCGAGGATAACCAAAGCCCCTCATCGAGTATAACAAAGACCCATGATTAAGTATAACAAAGTCCCCTAATCGAGTATAACAAAGTCCTCTGGTCAAGTATAAAAAAGTCCCCTGATCGAGTATAACATATCCCCTGATCGAGTATTACAAAGTCTCCAGGCCCAGTATAACAAATTCCCCAGATCGAGCATAACAAAGTCCCTTGATCGATTATAACAAAGTCACCCAGACCGAGTATAACAAAGGCCTCTGGTCGAGTATAACAAAGTCCCCTGGTCGAGAATAACAAAGTCCCCTGATCGTAATATAACAAAGCCCCCTGGACGAGTATAACAAAGTCCTCTGGTCCAGTATAACCAAGTCCCCTGTTCGAGTATAACATATCCCCTGATCGAGTATAACAACGTTTCCTGACCCAGTATAACAAAGTCCCCTGATCGGGTATAACATATCCCCTCATCGAGTAAGACAAAGTCCCCTGACCGTGTGTAACAAAGTCCCCTGATCCTAATATAACAAAGCCCAATGGACGAGTATAACAAAGACCCTTGAACCGAGCATAACAAAGTCCCCTGATCGAGTATAACATATCCCCTGATCGAGTATAACAAAGTCCCTGGTGGAGTAAAACAAAGTCCCCTGGTCGAGTATAACAAAGTCTTCTTATCGAGTATAACAAAGGCCCCTGGACGAGTATAACAAAGTCCCCTAATCAAGTATAACAAAGTCCCCTGATCGAGTATAACATATCCCCTGATCGAAGATACCAAAGTCGTCTGCTCGAGTATAAGAAAGTCCCCTGATCGAGTATAACAAAGTCCCCTGATCGAGTATAACAAAGTCCCCTAATCAAGTATAACAAAGTCCCCTGATCGAGTATAACATATCCCCTGATCGAAGATACCAAAGTCGTCTGCTCGAGTATAAGAAAGTCCCCTGATCGAGTATAACAAAGTCCCCTGGTCGAGTATAGCAAAGTCCCCTGATTGAGTAAAATAAAAGCCCCTCATCGAGTATAGCAAAGTCCATTGGTCAAATATAGGAAAGTCCACTGATCGATTATGAGAATGTCCACTGGTCGAGTATAACAAAGCCCCCTAATTGAGTATAACAAATGGCCCCTAAGCGAGTATAACAAACTCCCCTGATTGAGTATAACAAAGTCCCCTGATCGAGTATAACAAAGTGTTCTGGTTGAGAATAACAAATTCCCTGATCGAGTATAAAAAAGTCCCCTGATCACATATAACAATGTCCCCTGGTCGAGTATAACAAAGTCCCCTGGTCGAGTATAACAAAGGCCCCTCATTGAGTATAACAAAGTCCATTGGTCAAGTATAAAAAAGTCCACTGGTCGAGTATAACAAAGTCCCCTGATCGAGTATAACAAAGTCCTCTGGTCGAGTATAAAAAAGTCCCCTGATGGAGTATAACAAAGGCCCTGATCGAGTATAACAAAGTCCCCTGGTCCAATATAACAAAGACCCTGACCGAGTATAACAAATTCCTCTTATCGAGTATAACAAAGTCCCCTTATCGAGTATAACAAAGTCCCCTGATCGAGGATAACCAAAGACCCTCATCGAGTATAACAAAGACCCATTATTAAGTATAACAAAGTCCCCTGATCGAGTATAACAAATTCCTCTGGTTGAGTATAACAAAGTCCCCTGATCGAGTATAACATATCCCCTGATCGAGTATAACAAAATTCCCCTGATCGAGTATGACAAAGTCCCCTGATTAATTTTAATAAAGTCCCCTGGTTGAGTATAACAAAGTTCCCTGATCGAGTATAACAAAGTCCCCTGGTCGAGTATAACAAAGCCCCCTCATCGAGTATAACAAAGGCCCCAAATCGAGTATATCAAAGTCCACTGATCGAGAATAACATATCCCCTGATCGAGTATAACAAAGTCTCCAGGCCCAGTATAACAAATTCCCCAGATCGAGCATATCAAAGTCCCCTGGTCGAGTATAGGAAAGGGCCCTGATCGAGTATGACAAAGTCCCCTAATCGAGTATAACAAAGTCCCCTTATCGAGTATAACAAAGTCCCCTGATCGAGTATAACAAAGGCCCCTGATCGAGTATAACAAAGTCCCCTGGTCGAGTATAACAAAGCCCCCACATCGAGTATAACAAAGTCCTCTGGTCAAATATAAAAAAGTCCCCTGATCGAGTATAACATATCCCCTGATCGAGTATAACAAAGTCTCCAGGCCCAGTATAACAAATTCGCCCGATCGAGCATAACAAAGTCCATTGATCGATTATAACAAAGTCACCCAGACCGAGTATGACAAAGGCCTCTGGTCGAGTATAACAAAGTCCCCTGGTCGAGAATAACAAAGTCCCCTGATCGTAATATAACAAAGCCCCCTGGACGAGTATAACAAAGTCCTCTGGTCCAGTATAACCAAGTCCCCTGATCGAGTATAACATATCCCCTGATCGAGTATAAAAACGTTTCCTGACCCAGTATAAGAAAGTCCCTAGATCGAGCATAACAAAGCCCCCTGGACGAGTATAACAAAGTCCCCTGATCGTGTATAACAAAGTCTCCTTGTCCAGTATAACAAAGTCCCCTGATCGAGTATAACATATCCCCTCATCGAGTAAGACAAAGTCCCCTGACCGAGTGTAACAAAGTCCCCTGATCCTAATATAACAAAGCCCAATGGACGAGTATAACAAAGACCCCTGAACCGAGCATAACAAAGTCCCCTGATCGAGTATAACATATCCCCTGATCGAGTATAACAAAGTCCCTGGTGGAGTAAAACAAAGTCCCCTGGTCGAGTATAACAAAGTCTTCTAATCGAGTATAACAAAGGCCCCTGGACGAGTATAACAAAGTCCCCTAATCAAGTATAACAAAGTCCCCTGATCGAGTATAACATATCCCCTGATCGAAGATACCAAAGTCGTCTGCTCGAGTATAAGAAAGTCCCCTGATCGAGTATAACAAAGTCCCCTGATCGAGTATAACAAAGTCCCCTAATCAAGTATAACAAAGTCCCCTGATCGAGTATAACATATCCCCTGATCGAAGATACCAAAGTCGTCTGCTCGAGTATAAGAAAGTCCCCTGGTCGAGTATAGCAAAGTCCCCTGATTGAGTATAACAAAAGCCCCTCATCGAGTATAGCAAAGTCCATTGGTCAAATATAGGAAAGTCCACTGATCGATTATGACAATGTCCACTGGTCGAGTATAACAAAGCCCCCTCATCGAGTATAACAAATGGCCCCTAAGCGAGTATAACAAACTCCCCTGATTGAGTATAACAAAGTCCCCTGATCGAGTATAACAAAGTGTTCTGGTTGAGAATAACAAATTCCCTGATCGAGTATAAAAAAGTCCCCTGATCATATATAACAATGTCCCCTGGTCGAGTATAACAAAGGCCCCTCATTGAGTATAACAAAGTCCATTGGTCAAGTATAAAAAAGTCCACTGGTCGAGTATAACAAAGTCCCCTGATCGAGTATAACAAAGTCCTCTGGTCGAGTATAAAAAAGTCCCCTGATGGAGTATAACAAAGTCCCCTCATCGAGTATAACAAAGTCCATTGGTCAAGTATAAAAAACTCCCCTGGTCGAGTATAACAAAGTCCCCTGATAGAGTATAACAAAGTCCCCTGGTCGAGTATAGCAAAGTCCCCTCATCGAGTATAACAAAGCCTCCACATCGAGTATAACAAAGTCCCCTGATCGAGTATAACACAGCCCCCTGCTCGAGTATAAGAAAGTCCCCTGATCGAGTATAACAAATTCCTCTGATCGAGTATAACAAAGGCCCCTGATCGAGTCCAAAAAAGGCCCCTCATCGAGTATAACAAAGTCCCTTGATCTAGTATAACAAAGGTCCCTGATCGAGTATAACAAAGGCCCCTCATCGATTATAACAAAGTTCCCTGATCGAGTATAACAAACCCGCCGAATCGAGGATAACAAAGTACCCTAGTCGAATAAAACAAAGTCCCCTGTTCGAGTCAAACAAAATCCGGTGATCGAGTATAACAAAGGCCCCTGGTCGAGTATAACAAAGTCCCCTGATCGAGTATAACAAAGCCCCCTGGTCGAGTATAACAAAGTCCCCTGATCGAGTATAACAAAGGCCCTGATCGAGTATAACAAAGTCCCCTGGTCCAATATAACAAAGACCCTGATCGAGTATAACATATCCCCTCATCGAGTATAACATCGTCTCCTGGCGCAGTATAACAAAGTCCCCAGATCGAGCATAACAAAGTCCCCTGATGGATTATAACAAAGTCCCCTGGTCGAGTATAACAAAGTCCATTGGTCAAGTATAAAAAAGTCCCCTGGTCGAGTATAAGAAAGTCCCCAGATCGAGTATAACAAAGGCCCCTCATCGAGTATAACAAAGTCCATTGGTCAAGTATAAAAAAGTCCCCATGTCGAGTATAACAAAGTCCTTGATCGAGTATAACAAAGTCCCCTGATCGAGTATAACAAAGCCCCCTGGACAAGTATAACAAAGTCCCCTCATCGAGGATAACAAAGTCCCTGATCGAGTATAACAAAGTCCCCTGGTCCAATATAAAAAAGACCCTGATCGAGTATAACATATCCCCTCATCGAGTATAACAACGTCTCCTGGCGCAGTATAACAAAGTCCCCAGATCGAGGATAACAAATTCCCATGATCGATTATAACAAAGTCCCCTGGTCGGGTATAACAAAGGGCCCTCATCGAGTAAGGCAAAGTCCCTTCATCTAGTATAACAAAGTCCCCTGATCCTAGTATAACAAAGCCCACTGGACAAGTATAACAAAGACCCCTGAACCGAGTATAACAAAGTCCCCTTATGTAGTATAACAAAGGCCCTTGATCGAGTATAAGAAAGGCCCCTCATCGTGTATAACAAAGTCACCTGAACGAGTATAACTAAGCCGCCTATTCGAGTATAACAAAGTACCCTGGCCGAGTATAACAAAGTCCCCTGTTCGAGTCTAACAAAGTCCCCTTATCGAGTATAATAAATTCCCCTTATCGAGTATTACAAAGACCCCTTATTGAGTATAACAAAGTCCGGTGATCGAGTACAACAAAGGCCCCTGATTGAGTATAACAAAAGTCCCCTGATCGTGTAAAACAAAGTCCCCTAATCGAGTATAAAAAAGTCCCCTGGCCCCGTATTACAAAGTCCCCATATCGAGTATAACAAAGTCCCCTGATCGAGTATAACAAAGTCCCCTGATTGAGTATAACAAAGTCCCCTGGTCCAGTATAACAAAGTCCCCTGATCGAGTATATCATATACCCTGATCGAGTATAACAAAGTCTCCAGGCCCAGTATAACAAAGTCCCCAGATCGAGCATAACAAAGTCCCCTGATCGATTATAACAAAGTCCCCAGATCGAGCATAACAAAGGCCCCTGATCGAGTATAACAAAGGCCCCTGGTCGTGTAAAACAAAGTCCCCTGGCCGAGTATAACAAAGTCACCTGGTCCAGTATAATAAAGTCCCCTGATCGAGTATAACATATCCCATGATCGAGTATAACAACGTTTCCTGACCCAGTATAACAAAGTCCCCAGATCGAGCATAACAATGTTCCCTGACCGAGTATAACAAAGGCCTCTGGTCGAGTATAACAAAGCCCCCTGGTCGAGAATAACAATGTCCCCTGATCCTTGTATAACAAGGCCCCCTGAACCGAGCATAACAAAGTCACCTGATCGAGTATAACATATCCCCTGATCGAGTATAACAAAGTCCCTGGTGGAGTATAACAAAGTCCCCTGGTCGAGTATAACAAAGTTTTCTAATCGAGTATAACAAAGGCCCCTGATCGAGAATAACAAAGTCCCCTGATCCTAGTATTACAAAGCCCATTGGACGAGTATAACAAAGACCCCTGAACCGAGCATAACAAAGTCCCCTGATCGAGTATAACATATCCCCTGATCGTATACACCAAAGTCCTCTGCTCGAGTATAACAAAGTCCCCTGATCGAGTATAACAAAGTCCCCTGGTCGAGTATAACAAAGTCCCCTGATCGAGTATAACAAAAGCACCTCATCGAGTATAGCAAAGTCCATTGGTCAAATATAGGAAAGTCAACTGATCGAGTATGACAAAGTCCCCTGATTAATTATAAAAAGTCCCCTTGTCGAGTACAACAAAGTCCCCTGATCGAGTATAACAAAGACCCCTGGTCGAGTATAACAAAGCCCCCCTCATCGAGTATAACAAAGGCCCCTAATCGAGTATAACAAATTCGCCTGATTGAGTATAACAAAGTCCCCTGATCGAGTATAACATAGTCCTCTGGTTGAGTATAACAAAGTCCCTGATCGAGTATAAAAAAGTCCCTTGATCGAGTATAACAAAGTCCCCTGGTCGAGTATAACAAAGTTTTCTAATCGAGTATACAAAAGCCCCTGGTCAATTATAACAAAAGTCCCCTGGTCGAGTATAACAAAGTCCCCTGATCGAGTATAACATATCCCCTGACCGAGTATAACAAAGTCATCTTGTCGAGTATAACAAAGTCCCCTGATAGCGTAAAACAATGTCCCCTGGTCTTGTATAACAAAGTTTTCTAATCGAGTATAACAAAGGCCCCTGGTCGATTATAACAAAGCCCCCTGGTCGAGTATAACAAAGTCCCCTAATCGAGTATAACATATCCCCTGACCGAGTATAACAAAGTCATCCTCTCGAGTATAACAAAGTCCCCTGATCGAGTATAACAAAGTCCCCTGGTCGAATATAACAAAGTCCCCTGGTCGAGTATAACAAAGCCCCCTCATCGAGTATAACAAAGGTCCCTCATCGCGTATAACAAAGTCCCCTGATTGACTATAACAAAGTCCCCTGATCGAGTATAACAAAGTCCTCTGGTTGAGTATAACACAGTCCCTTGATCGAGTATAAAAAAGTCCCCTGATCGCATATAACAAAGTCCCCTGGTCGAGTATAACAAAGTCCCCTGGTCGAGTATAACAAAGTCCCCAGATCGAGTATAACAAAGGCCCCTCTTCGAGTATATCCAAAGTCCATTGGTCAAGTATAAAAAAGTCCCCTGGTCGAGTATAACAAAGTCCCATGACCGAGTATAACAAAGTCCCCTGGTCGATTATAGCAAAGTCCCTTCATCGAGTATAACAAAGCTTCCTCATTGAGCATTACAAAGTCCCCTGATCGAGTATAACACAGCCCCCTGCTCGAGTATAAGAAAGTCCCCTGATCGAGTATAACAAAGTCCACTGATGTAGTATAACAAAGGCCCCTCATCGAGTATAACAAAGGCCCCTCATCGAGCATAACAAAGTTCCCTGATCGAGTATAACAAAGCCGCCTATCGAGTATAACAAAGTCCCCTGGTCGAGTATAACAAAGTCCCCTGTTCGAGTCTAACAAAATCCTCTTATCGAGTATAACAAATTTCCCTTACCGAGTATAACAAAGTCCCCTTTTCGAGTATAACAAAGTCCGGTGATCCTGTATAACAAAGGCCCCTGGTCGAGTATAACAAAGTCCCCTCATCGTGTATAACAAAAGTCCCTTGATCGAGTATAACAAAGTCCCCTGGTCGAGTATAACAAAGTTTTCTAATCGAGTATACAAAAGCCCCTGGTCAATTATAACAAAAGTCCCCTGTCCCCTGATCGAGTATAACATATCCCCTGACCGAGTATAACAAAGTCATCTTGTCGAGTATAACAAAGTCCCCTGATAGAGTAAAACAAAGTCCCCTGGTCTTGTATAACAAAGTTTTCTAATCGAGTATAACAAAGGCCCCTGGTCGATTATAACAAAGCCCCCTGGTCGAGTATAACAAAGTCCCCTAATCGAGTAAAACATATCCCCTGACCGAGTATAACAAAGTCATCCTCTCGAGTATAACAAAGTCCCCTGATCGAGTATAACAAAGTCCCCTGGTCGATTATAACAAAGTCCCCTGGTCGAGTATAACAAAGCCCCCTCATCGAGTATAACAAAGGTCCCTCATCGAGTATAACAAAGTCCCCTGATTGACTATAACAAAGTCCCCTGATCGAGTATAACAAAGTCCTCTGGTTGAGTATAACAAAGTCCCTTGATCGAGTATATAAAAGTCCCCTGATCGTGTATAACAAAGTCCCCTGGTCGAGTATAAGAAAGTCCCCTGATCGAGTATAACAAAGGCCCCTCATTGAGTATAACAAAGTCCATTGGTCAAGTATAAAAAAGTCCCCTTGTCGAGTATAACAAAGTCCCTGATCGAGTATAACAAAGTTCCCTGATCGAGTATAACAAAGCCCCCTAGACGAATATAACAAAGTCTTCTCATCGAGTATAACAAAGTCCCTGATCGAGTATAACAAAGTCCCCTGGTCCAATATAACAAAGACCCTGATCGAGTATAACATATCCCCTGATCGAGTATAACAACGTCTCCTGGCTCAGTATGACAAAGTCCCCAGATCGAGCATAACAAAGTCCCCTGATCGATTACAACAAAGTCCCCTTTTCGAGTATAACAAAGTCCCCTAATCGAGTATAACAAAGCCCCCTGGACGAGTATAACAAAGTCCCCGGACCGAGTATAACAAAGGCCTCTGGTCGAGTATAACAAAGTCCCCTGGTCGAGAATAACAAAGTCCCCTCATCTAAGTATAACCAAGCCCCCTGGACGAGTATAACAAAGTCCCCTGATCGAGTATAACAAAGTTCCCTGATCGAGTATGACAAAGTCCCCTCGTCCAGGATAACAAAGACCCCTGATCGAGTATAACGTATCCCCTGATCGAGTATAACAACGTCTCCTGGCTCAGTATAACAAAGTCACCAGATCGAGCATAACAAAGTCCCCTGATCGATTATAACAAAGTCCCCTGGTCGAGTATAACAAAGCCCCCTGGACGAGTATAACAAATTCCCCTGATCGAGTATAACAAAAGTCCCGTGATTGAGTATAACAAAGTCCCCAGATCGAGTATAACAAAGGCCCCTCTTCGAGTATATCCAAAGTCCATTGGTCAAGTATAAAAAAGTCCCCTGGTCGAGTATAACAAAGTCCCATGACCGAGTATAACAAAGTCCCCTGGTCGATTATAGCAAAGTCCCTTCATCGAGTATAACAAAGCTTCTCATTGAGCATTACAAAGTCCCCTGATCGAAAGTATAACACAGCCCCTGCTCGAGTATAAGAAAGTCCTGATCGTGAAAGTATAACACAAAGGCCCCTGGATCGAGTATAACAAAGGCCCTCGCATATCGATATAAGGTTCCCTGATCGAGTATAACCGTGCCAGTTCATCGAGTATAACAAACCCTGGTCGAGGCATAACAAAGTCCCCTGTTCGAGTCTAACAAAATCCTCTTATCGAATATAACAAATTTCCCTTACCGAGTATAACAAAGTCCCCTTTTCGAGTATAACAAAGTCCGGTGATCCTGTATAACAAAGGCCCCTGGTCGAGTATAACAAAGTCCCCTCATCGTGTATAACAAAAGTCCCCTGGTCGAGTATAACAAAGTTTTCTAATCGAGTATACAAAAGCCCCTGGTCAATTATAACAAAAGTCCCCTGGTCGAGTATAACAAAGTCCCCTGATCGAGTATAACATATCCCCTGACCGAGTATAACAAAGTCATCTTGTCGAGTATAACAAAGTCCCCTGATAGAGTAAAACAAAGTCCCCTGGTCTTGTATAACAAAGTTTTCTAATCGAGTATAACAAAGGCCCCTGGTCGATTATAACAAAGCCCCCTGGTCGAGTATAACAAAGTCCCCTAATCGAGTATAACATATCCCCTGACCGAGTATAACAAAGTCATCCTCTCGAGTATAACAAAGTCCCCTGATCGAGTATAACAAAGTCCCCTGGTCGAATATAACAAAGTCCCCTGGTCGAGTATAACAAAGCCCCCTCATCGAGTATAACAAAGGTCCCTCATCGAGTATAACAAAGTCCCCTGATTGACTATAACAAAGTCCCCTGATCGAGTATAACAAAGTCCTCCTTGTTGAGTATAGCACAGTCCCTTGATCGAGTATATAAAAGTCCCCTGATCGTGTATAACAAAGTCCCCTGGTCGAGTATAAGAAAGTCCCCTGATCGAGTATAACAAAGGCCCCTCATTGAGTATAACAAAGTCCATTGGTCAAGTATAAAAAAGTCCCCTTGTCGAGTATAACAAAGTCCCTGATCGAGTATAACAAAGTTCCCTGATCGAGTATAACAAAGCCCCCTAGACGAATATAACAAAGTCTTCTCATCGAGTATAACAAAGTCCCTGATCGAGTATAACAAAGTCCCCTGGTCCAATATAACAAAGACCCTGATCGAGTATAACATATCCCCTGATCGAGTATAACAACGTCTCCTGGCTCAGTATGACAAAGTCCCCAGATCGAGCATAACAAAGTCCCCTGATCGATTACAACAAAGTCCCCTTTTCGAGTATAACAAAGTCCCCTAATCGAGTATAACAAAGCCCCCTGGACGAGTATAACAAAGTCCCCGGACCGAGTATAACAAAGGCCTCTGGTCGAGTATAACAAAGTCCCCTGGTCGAGAATAACAAAGTCCCCTCATCTAAGTATAACCAAGCCCCCTGGACGAGTATAACAAAGTCCCCTGATCGAGTATAACAAAGTTCCCTGATCGAGTATGACAAAGTCCCCTCGTCCAGGATAACAAAGACCCCTGATCGAGTATAACGTATCCCCTGATCGAGTATAACAACGTCTCCTGGCTCAGTATAACAAAGTCACCAGATCGAGCATAACAAAGTCCCCTGATCGATTATAACAAAGTCCCCTGGTCGAGTATAACAAAGCCCCCTGGACGAGTATAACAAATTCCCCTGATCGAGTATAACAAAAGTCCCGTGATTGAGTATAACAAAGTCCCCAGATCGAGTATAACAAAGGCCCCTCTTCGAGTATATCCAAAGTCCATTGGTCAAGTATAAAAAAGTCCCCTGGTCGAGTATAACAAAGTCCCATGACCGAGTATAACAAAGTCCCCTGGTCGATTATAGCAAAGTCCCTTCATCGAGTATAACAAAGCTTCCTCATTGAGCATTACAAAGTCCCCTGATCGAGTATAACACAGCCCCCTGCTCGAGTATAAGAAAGTCCCCTGATCGAGTATAACAAAGTCCACTGATCTAGTATAACAAAGGCCCCTCATCGAGTATAACAAAGGCCCCTCATCGAGCATAACAAAGTTCCCTGATCGAGTATAACAAAGCCGCCTATCGAGTATAACAAAGTCCCCTGGTCGAGTATAACAAAGTCCCCTGTTCGAGTCTAACAAAATCCTCTTATCGAGTATAACAAATTTCCCTTACCGAGTATAACAAAGTCCCCTTTTCGAGTATAACAAAGTCCGGTGATCCTGTATAACAAAGGCCCCTGGTCGAGTATAACAAAGTCCCCTCATCGTGTATAACAAAAGTCCCTTGATCGAGTATAACAAAGTCCCCTGGTCGAGTATAACAAAGTTTTCTAATCGAGTATACAAAAGCCCCTGGTCAATTATAACAAAAGTCCCCTGGTCGAGTATAACATATCCCCTGACCGAGTATAACAAAGTCATCTTGTCGAGTATAACAAAGTCCCCTGATAGAGTAAAACAAAGTCCCCTGGTCTTGTATAACAAAGTTTTCTAATCGAGTATAACAAAGGCCCCTGGTCGATTATAACAAAGCCCCCTGGTCGAGTATAACAAAGTCCCCTAATCGAGTAAAACATATCCCCTGACCGAGTATAACAAAGTCATCCTCTCGAGTATAACAAAGTCCTCGATCGAGTATAACAAAGTCCCC
>NW_024715785.1:5000-20629 GCF_018991925.1 Homarus americanus | reverse complement strand
ATCAGTATGCTTCGTTCAGTTACGTATTATGAATTGTAACATAGCTCGTAACTTTCTTATGTCACTCCTTCCACCAATCACCTAGGAATTATACATCTTAATATTACCCCTCTTATAACCTCTAATCACCATCCAGGAAATAAAATACCCAGCAATTCTCCATTTTCACCTCGGAGAAATAAACCTCAAAACTCTGCCCTCTTTACAGCCTCCACCAATTACCTCGAAGAAAATAAATATGTTAACTCCGCCCACACTACTTCCCACTAATTGCTTGCCAGGATATAAAACATAACCCGCCCTCTTTACCTTCACCACCAATCCCAGGAAATAAACTTTAAGCTCCACCTACAATAATCACTTCTCTCGAAATAGTTTTTAGCCCCGCAGTTTACCATTTCAACCAATCACATCCCAGGAAATATATATATATATATATATATATATATATATATATATATATATATATATATATATATATATATATATATATATATATATATATATATATATATATATATATATATACCTCCCACTTCACCACTCTAACCAATCACATCAAAGATATGCTTAAATAGCTCCTCCCCTTCACCACTCTAACAATCATCAGGAAATACTTACATAGCTCCTCCCACGTCACCATTCTAACAATCATCTCAAGAAATACTTATGAGCCTATAGCCCCGTCACTTCACCATTCTAACAATCATATCCCAGGAAATACTTATATAGCCCTCCACTTCACTACTACGACCAATCAGCGTCCAGGACACATAGAGACAGCCTCCATCTCCAAAACAACAAATTTGCGCGCGCATCGACCCGGCAACTCTACCCTGAGGTAGATGTCAGCTAATCACCTCGCTGAAAAAACAACAACAACAACAACTTGCCTATCCTGTGTTTATTAAGTGGGGGAAGTTAACTACGCTTCAGTTGTCAACACAGTAGAGTGAAGGATGGTTAGATTAGGTTAGGTTAGGTTAGGTTAGGGTAGGGTAGGTTAGGTTAGGGATTAGGTTAGGTTGGGTTGGGCAGGTTACCATGTGTATGTCACGCCCATCGCCCATAAACTACGCCCACCAGCCATATAGGGAAACCATGTCTAAACGTTATATGAAGATTCACGCCCACAATCTATAATATACAAAGCCTATAAGAAAACCACGCCCACTAGCTATAAAGTGGAAACCACGCCCATCAGTTATAAATAAGCCACACCCGCAGGCCATAGTAAGCCGCCCATCAACCATAAGTAGAAGCCACGCCCATCAGTCATAAGTAGAAGCCACACCAATGAGCCATAGTATAAGCCACGCCCATTAACCATAAGTAGAAGCCATGCCCACCGGTCATAAGTAAAACCACGCCCACAGGCCATAAGTAGAAGCCACGCCATGAGCCATAGTGAAGCCGCCCATCGGTCATAAATAGAACCACGCCCATCAGCCATAGTAGAACCGCCCATCAACCATTAGTAGAAGCCACGCCCATCAGCTATAAGTAAGCGACGCCCATCAACCGTAAGTAAGTGAAATACGCCCATCAGCCATAGTAAAGCCACGCCATCAGCTAGTGAAATCACACATCAGTCATAAGTAGAAACCACGCCCATCGGCTATAAGTAGAAGCCGCCCATCAACCGTAAGTAAAGCCACGCCCATCAGCCAAGGTAGAAGCCACGCCCACACATCTACCCATCAACAGCTCACGCCTAAGTGTTCACAGGTCACGCCAACTAACTAATACACACACGCCTAGTATACCTACACATACAAGCTAAACATACGCCCACTAGTTAAACCTACGCCCACTAGTTATACACGCCTAAACTATACCTACACATACAAACTATACTACAAGCCCCAGAGGCTATACCTGCACGCCCACAAGCTATACGCCTGCGCCCACAAGTCACGCCTATAAGACATCTACAGGCTACAGACACACCCTCCCCAGCCTGTTTCCCCTCCTCCCTCCCCTCCTCCCCTACCCCCCTCCCCCACTTCCCTCAAATTCTTTTCAAAGAGACAGAGAGAGGGAACGATTGCTCCTGCCCCCTCCCACCTTTCAGCTCAGAGGATGGTGGGAAGTGAGTGGGAAGAGAGGTGAGGATGAGTGGGAGTGAGTGGGAAGAGGAGGTGAGGAGGAGGAGTAAATGAAAGGGGGTGAGTAGAGATGGGGGGGTGAGATGAGGAGGTGGGTGAGGTGAGGAGGGAGGTGGGTGAGGTGAGGAGGAGGTGGGTGAGTGAGGAGGTGAGGTGAGAAGGAGGTGAGGTGAGGAGGAGGTGAGGTGAGGGAGGGAGGTGGAGGGGGAGGAAGATTGCTTTCTCCCCACCCTCACCCCACCTCAAGCTCAGAGTGGGGAAGAAAAAGGAGACAGGAGGGAAGGGAGGGGGGGGAAGGGAGGGAGAGGGCAGAGGAGAGGAGCAGAGGGAGAGAGGATGAGAGGAGAAGCCTCTCCATCAGCCACTCTAAACTTTTATTATTATTTCTTGACTAATGTGTACGAAAGTGGGTGGGTGGAGAGGGGTGGGTGGAGAGGGTGGGTGGGTGGGTGGAGAGGGAGAGAACGGTGGAGGAGGAAGGAGTAAACAAGGGGTGGGGAGGACTCTGGGGGTTAGGTTAGGTCAAGTTAGGTTAGGTTAGGTTAGGTCAAGTTAGGTTAGGTTAATACTGACCATAGCAAAAATGAATATGTGTATGAACTAAAACACCCACACAACAGTCAACACTACGCCACACTACACCCACTACACCCACACAACAGTCAACACCCCACAACGATACACCATCTCACACCACTGCACCCACACAACAGTCAACACCCACAACGATACACTATCACACACTGCACACAACAGTCAACACCCACAACGATACACTATTCCACACACCACTACACCCACAACAGTCAACACCCACAACGATACACTATCCCACACCCCGCTACACCCACACAACAGTCAACACCCCACAACGATACACTATCCCACACACCGCTACACCCACACCATAAAGCGCCTACACCTACACTCATAGCCACATATTCAAGCATGTTGGTCTCTTTCTCAAGATTCCCGGAAGAGGAGGAGGAGTGAAAAGAGGAGGAAGGAAGGAAGGAAGAAGAGGGGGAGAGAGAGAGAGAATGAACGGTGAGAGGAGAAGGAAGGGAAGGAAAGGGAAGGAGGAGGAATAGAAAGACAAGAGGAGAAAGTAAAGAGAAGGAAGATGGGGAGGGGAGGGAGGGAAGGAAGGAAGGGAAGGGAAGGGCTAAAGTTTGTCATTTGATAAGGAAGGTAATTTTAACACCTAGTTGTGACGTGATCACCAGCAGAGGGGGAGTACTCAAGCTGCCGTAAATAACCTAAAGGAAATTGGTAGTATTTTCAAAGTGGGACAAAGCTTAAAAGCGTGATGGGACAAAACTTAAAAGCGTGATGGGACAAAGTAAAAGCGAGTTGGTGGAAAAATCTAGATACGCCCCTTCCCCCTGACTCACTGTGGGTATACTCCTTCCTATCTACCCCCATACCCACACCCTCCCCTTATACAAATCCTCCCTATACACCCTTCCCTCACACACACCCACAAAAAACACTGTATACTCACATATCCCCACACCCTCTCCCCCACCCACACCCCCTCCCCCACCCACACCCCCACACAGCCGGTCTGGGGTTCACTGTAGCCCCAGACTCCTACAAGACGTGTCAGGGGTTTGAACAGTACAGTACGATGGTGTCTATCAAGGAGTCGCTTCATGTCTCCCTCCTAACCCGGTTCGTTTGCAAGGGTTCGTTTACAAGGTATAGTTCGCTCCCTGTTTCGTTATAAGACTCCTGAAGCGTTTCGTTGTAGTGTTTCGTTGGAAGATAAAGAGTTTCGTTGTGAGTTAAGCATATCGTTATAAGACAAGCACTTCGTTATAAGTTATTTCGTTGTTAGTCAAGCGTTTCGTTATGTGTTAAACTTTTCGTTATAAGTTAAATATTTAGTTGTAAGAAGAGTTTCGTTGTGAGTTTAGCATTTCGTTATAAGTTTCATCGAGTATTTCGTTATCATACATACCAAATTCACTATAAAAATCTATCAAGCTCTTCGTTATAAAATTCGTTAAACATTTCGTTATACCACATCACCATAACATTCACCAACAGTTTGTATGAATGTTCGTTGGTCGCTGCCTCGTTTATCCTCTTTACTGAGTGGTTCATTTACCGCCTCGTTAAGCTCTGTATTGCCTCGGTGAATAATTCATCTCATGTTTCGTTTAGCATTGTGTATAAAGTGGCTGGTTGAATATCATTGAAAGGGCTTCGTTAAGTGATATTCAAAATACTTCGTTCACTATCACAAACCTGTTATATTTCGTTATAAATTACCAAAAACACTTCATTAATCACTATTTAATGAGTTAACTGTGAAGTACTTCGTTTTGTATTCCTTAAAAGTGATTCGTTAAGTAGTGTATTCGAGCAGGCGTTTCGTTAACTAGGTGTCTGGTTCGTTATATACCTCGTTTTGTAAGTACTGTTAAGTATTAAGTAAGGAAATATAGGTTATGTTTATGAAGTCAGATCTGGGGCTTACGTGTGTGTGTGTGTGTGTGTGTGTGTGTGTGTGTGTGTGTGTGTGTGTGTGTGTGTGTGTGTGTCAATCTCATACAATCACCATGCTTAAAAATCTTTAAACATAGGCGCACAAAATCACACGACTCGACCTAACCAAACCAAACCCTAACTAACCCTAACCTAACCCTACCAAACCTTCAACGTCGGGGTTATGTTTGTGAATCACCCCTCCCCTCCTCACATGAACTCTCTGGGGTAAACACGGAAACTTATCAGGCTGTGTCCGTATGCTAATCACTTCCGCGGCAGCATGTAATGAGTCTCCCAGTCAAGTGTGAAGTCAATCGGGTCAATCAATAGTTTGGAAGATAATGATCGGACAGCGTGAACTGGCGTCGTGTGCGGGGAGATGGTTGGGTCGGTCTTGCGGATATTATATTAAGAGGAGGGACAAGTCAGCCTAACCTAACCTAATAACCTAACCTAAGCTCACGTAACCTAACCTCACCCCCTTCTACATATAAACTGCATTAATCACCCCAATTTTCGCTACTGACTATCTGAAATATTTACCCGTGTGAGGGCGTCCTATATCTGTTTAGAAGTCATATATGTATCCCTGAGCTGCCAGATGTATGACCGCCACCACCACCTCACCGCACTAACGCAAGCTATGATAGATTCTTAGTCATCGTTATTAGGTTTGTTGAGGCGGTTAGCTGGCGGGTGAGGCGGTTGGGTGGAGGGGTGAACGGTTGGGTGGCAGGTGAGGCGGTTAGCTTGGCAGGTGAGGCAGTTAGCTGGCGGGTGAGGCAGTTAGCTGGCGGGTGAGGCAGTTAGCTGGCGGGTGGGCGGTTAGCTGGCGGGTGAGGCGGGTTGGCTTGCAGGTGAGACGGTTGGGTGGAGGGTGAGATGGTTGGTGGCGGGTGAGGCGGTTAGCTGGCAGGTGAGGCGGTTAGCTGGCGGGTGAGGCGGTTAGCTGGCGGGTGAGGCGGATGGCTGGCGGGTGAGGCGGTTAGCTTCTTGGGTGAGGCGAGTTAGCTGGCGGTGAGGCGGTTAGCTGGCGGGTGAGGCGGTTGAGTGGCGAGTAAGGCGGTTGGGTGAGGCGGTTATAAGACAAAACATCAACCACTCCATCTTGATAACGTCCAATAACACAAGGAGCCAGGAGCCACGAAGAGCCAAGAGGAGCCAGGAGCCACGAAGAGCCAAGAGGAGCCAGGAGCCAGTTACAGAGATTCCCTGAGAAGGATAATGTTTCCTCCTAAACGACGATATTATAAGCTCCTACAGTGACACCTCCAGATAACGGACTTCTTTCTCCACATAGTCCGTTAAAGAGAGGGTTCCACATTTAACGGACACTTGATATAACGGACTTCTCTCTCCACATAATCCGTTAAAGAGGGTTCCACATTTAACGGACACTTGATATAACGGACTTCTCTCTCCATATAATCCGTTAAAGAGGGTTCCACATTTAACGGACACTTGATATAACGGACTTCTCTCTCCATATAATCCGTGAGGGTTCACATTTAACGGACACTTGATATAACGGACTTCTTCTCCACATAGTCCGTTAAAGAGAGGTTCCACATTTAACGGACACTTGATATAACGGACTTCTCTCTCCATATAATCCGTTAAAGAGGGTTCCTAACGGACATGATATAGACTTCTCTCTCCACATAATCCGTTAAAGAGGGTTCCACATTTAACGGACACTTGATATAACGGACTTCTCTCTCCATATAATCCGTTAAAGAGAGGGTTCCACATTTAACGGACACTTGATATAACGGACTTCTCTCTCCACATAGTCCGTTAAAGAGAGGACTCACTCTACCTAACTGTTTATAATGCAACAAAACAAAAAAATAACATAAGCAAATTACACTTAATGACTCTATATTAACTAGATGCCTCCACTAATCACCAGTTAGGTCAAATTAAACTAATAAAGCCATCTGAACTACAAACGTTCACTTAGCACACCAGTAAGGTGATTAAATGAACGTATCTAGTTAAGGTAACGTGTCAGGCTGTGTAATTGTGAATAAAATCGTCTGGCATTCTAAATAAAATAATAAAAATGGCGGCTCCGTTAAGCAGTTCCCCTTCTTGATCTTCACTTGTTTCAACAGTTAAGGTGTTCCAATATTTCAAGAGTAAAGTTCAGTTGTATTTGAGCCAGTGAGGAGTCCCCATCACTTGACACTCTCCCCCGTAGGTCGTTCCTCCAGCTTAACGTCTTCAGTCACGAGGAGAATGTATGGTAAGGAATTGTGTGGCTCTGAGGTCATGTTGTTTTGGTGGCATGGGGAGACCTTCCTTAATGAAGTGATACACAACCTTCAGTGTTTTGATCGTACGAGGAACCACAATTTAGGTGTTTTTATTAAGATTATTTTGGTGACATCAACAAAACAAGATTATTTTGGAGACGTCAACAAGATTATTCTGGTGACATCCTTCAGCTCCTCCTTAAAGGCCACAATACTCTCATCACACGAGAGTAAGTGATGAGTGTGATGAGGAAGGAGTGAGTGGGAAGGGAGGGGAGTAGAGAGAGGGAGGAGAAGGAGGAGAATTGGGAGAGGGAAGGGAAAGGGGGAGAAGAGGGATGAGGTGAGGAGAGAGATCAGGGAGTGGGGAAGGAGAGGATGTAGAAAGAGATCAGAGAGGGAAGAGCAGTGGAGGGGCAGTGGTGGGTGAAAGGTCTGGAAGAGTGTGTAGGGAGGGGAGTGGGGAGTGTGAAAGAGATGTAGAGAGGGGGTGAGAGGGCAGGAGAGCGATGATGGTAGTGGGGGAGTGAGAGGTGTAGGAGAGGGTGGGGCCCTCTCTCTCTCTCCCCACTCTTGGTCTGTTAATCTTGAGTCAAGACGGCAAATATTGGCTGTCTCCCCACCCTCGATCACGACCATCAGGTGGGGAGAGTGGTGGGGAGATGGGAAGACTAGTTTGGGTGAAAAGAGGAAAAGCCGAGGAGTAGGAAAATTGCTGGGGAGAGGAGAGAATAGATGGGAGAATGGAGATGAAGCTTCAGGATTGTGTAACTGGAGATAACGAAAGAGGGAGGAGGAAGAGATCAGCGAAGAAGAAGAAGAAAGAAGAAAAGAAGAAGAAGAAGAAGAAGAAGAAGAAGAAGAAGAAATAACTCACTAGATTCCTCGTGATGAATTTCCACCTCAGCGCCACCGACACAAAATGAACTACAACTCAGCCAAATATTAACATACAACACCCATTAATTATCGAACTCCTCCACACACACACAACATGGCGTCCACTACGACCTTGGGCTACACTCCAGATGAGTTATCACCACCCTCGAGTAGTGGGTAAAGAATGATCAGGTAAGGTGAGAATAATGGCGTCGCCTCTGTCTTCCTCACTTGGGTTGAGGATATAAAATTGGCGATCAATGGCCTTACTTTACACAGAGACTTTATCATCATTTAACTGCCATTGTTCCTCAACCACTCCCCCCCCCCCCCCCCCCCCCCCCCCCCCCCCTCTCTCTCTCTCTCTCTTGTTCCCGGACAGTGTAGATCAGACACGTCTTTGTTTACCAAGTGGGTGTACAAGAGCCTCCCCTCCTCCTACCCCCCTCCCTCCCCCTCTCCTCCTACCCCTCTCCTCCCACACCTCCCCACCCTCCTCCTCCGCTCCATCTCTCCCACATCTCCCACTCGTCTTTCCTCCTTCTCCTACCTCCTCCTCTTCTTCATCTCCTCTCCTTCCTCATCCTTTCGCCCCTCCTCTGTTTTCATACCTTCCTCTCCTCTCTTCTACCCCTTCTTCCTCTTCACCTCTCCCCTTCCTCTCTTGTTTCTCCCCCTCTTTCCTTCTTCCTCATCATCTCTTTCCCCCATCTCCTGCTTCTCCTACCCCCCTCTTTCCCTCTCCTTCCTACTCCCTCTTCAATCGTTATCATACCTCATTGTCCCTCTCGCCCTCTTCTTCCTTCCTACCAACCTCTCACCCTCCTCTCCCTCTCTCCGCTCCCCTCTCCTCCCTCTCCCCCCCTCCACTTCCTTCCTCTCCCACAGAATCAGCCGAGTGAGCAGGAGGGTGGGGTAAGGAGGAGAAGGTGGGGAGGAAGAGGGCGGAGAGGTAGGAGGGACAGGGAGAGAGGAGGAGGAGGAGGAGGAGGAGGGAGAGAAAACCTCTCATCCCAGAATGTCTCCTCCTCTTGTCACGAGTCCTCCACATCTTCCTGGGGGGGGGAGGATTGAGAATGGAGAGAGAGAGAGAGGAGGAAGAAATGGGAAGAGGAGGAGGAAGAAGGAAAGGGAAAGAAAGAAAATCGAGGGAAAGCAAAGGGGTGAGGAGAAAGGAAGGGAGCGATGATGGAAGAGGGAAGGAGGAGAGGAGGAAAAAGGAAGAAGGGAGAAGAGAGGGATGGAGAGGAGAAAGGGAGGGAGACGGAGAAAAGAATGAAAACGAAGAAAGAAGAGGAGGGAAGAGAAGAAGGAGATAGAGAGACAGAACAACGAGGAGGAAGAAGGAGAAGAGGAAAAAGAATGATGGAGGATGAGGAGAACAGGTGGAGATGGAGAAAAGAGAGAGATCCGAGTTCACTCTTCTGATTGGACGAAGACAGCCAAATATTGGCTGAAAAGTTGAAAACATTGTGAGAGGATGTTGAAATATAACTACAGCACAAACCTACACCGTCACCACCACACCCCCACCATCACCAACACCTCCACCATCACCAACACACCTCCACCATCACCAACACACCTCCACCAACACCTCCACACCATCACCAACACACCTCCACCATCACCATCACACCCCACCATCACCAACACACCTCCACCATCACCAACACCCCTCCACCATCCACCACCCACCTCCACTATCACCACCACACCTCCCCATCACCAACACACACCTCCACCATCCTGTACCTCCACCATCACCACCACCTCCACCATCACCATCACACCTCCACCATCACCACCACCACCTCCACCATCACACCTCCACCATCACCACCACACCTCCACCATCACCAACACACCCCCACCATCACACCTCCACCATCACCACCACACCTCCACCATCACCACCACCTCCCTAACCACCACACCTCCACCATCACCACCACACTCCACCATCACCAACACACCTCCACCACCACCATCACACCTCCACCATCACCACCACACCTCCCCATCACCACCACACCTCCACCATCACCAACACACCTCCCACCACCATCACACCTCCCACCATCACCACCACACCTCCACCATCACCAACACACCTCCACCATCACCATCACACCTCCACCATCACCAACACCTCCACCATCACCAACACACCTCCACCATCACCAACAACACCCACCATCACCAACACACCCCATCACCACCTCACCCCAGCCATCACCCGACATCATCTGCAAATTTGGTAAGCTTCTGCACCATCCTCGACACCGCTCCCTACTACCTGAGATCCTCGCCCCGAGTGCTGTTCGACACCACAACCGCATCCAGCCCATACGAGCACGAACTGATCGCTATAAGAACAGCCCAATCAACATTGTAAAATTATCATTAACTGTAATAAACCAGTGTATTCACTCCCAGTAAACACTGCTCCTTACACTGTCACTATGTTGAAATGCCCTGTGTTTGAGCTTTTCCCCCTTCAGTTATTATATATCTCATTTGTATCACTTATGTTATTTGTATATTATTTGTAAATCGAAACCCATTCCCCAAATATGTAACTGTATATTTTCAGCCTTCCGGCTGCCAAAGCTCTATCAATAAACCGTTAAATATTATTATTATTATTATTATTATTATTATTATTATTATCATTAATATTATCATCCACAAATTATCTTCTCCCACACACACACACACACACACACACACACACACACACACACACACTAAAGCGTTCGACCTAGTCGTACAATATAATCATCAACAAAGCTATTGACCTCGGGCTTCGAAATCAATACCATAACACAGACTTCTCAGTGACGAACGCAAGCTGTACGGCTTCGAGGGGCTGCTCCACCTTTCAGTCACTCACCTGTGGCGTCCCCAAGGCACCAAGATGGGACCACTCTGCTTCCTTATGCCATCAATGCCCTAAGAGAAACCCCTGCTCGCTGGAAATGTCGACGACTCCACCATTGGGATCAGCGTCAACAATTCTGCTCCCAACTATACCGCCCTTCAGGATTTATTGAACAGTCTCCAAAACTGGGCCACCAACAACCATGTCACCATCAACCATACCAAGACCATGGTTATGCACATCAACCTCCTCCGACATTGTCCCACCTCCTTCCATTACTCTAGGTCCGAACACACCCAGGGTAGATTCCCGACTCCTCGGCGTCACCATAGACAACAAACTAAATTGGAAACCAGACGTCAGTGAAGTTGTCAAATCCTCCAGTTTCCGTCTCCACACCTCATCCATCACCACGACCTCATCTGCAAATTTGGTAAGAAGCTTCTACACCATCCCCGACACCGGCTCCTACTACCACCTGAGATCCCTTGTCAGAATTGCTGTTCGACACCACAACCGCATCCAGCCCCATACGTGCACGAACTGATCGCTATAAGAACAGCCCAGTCCCAACCATTGTAAAAATTATCAAAACTTGTAATAAATCAGTGTATTCACTCGAAATACTACTTCTTGCACTGTCACTATGTTGAAACGAACTGTAGTTTGAGCCTTTCCCCCAGCCTAGTTATATGTCTTGTCACTTATGTTACTTGTATATTATTTGTAATTCGTAACCCATTCCCCAAATATGTAACTGTATATTTTCAGCCTCTGGCTGCAAGCTCTTCAATAAACCGTTAATTATTATTATTATTATTATTTTCACACACACACACACACACACACACACACACACACACACACACACACACACACACACACACACACACACACACACACACACACACACACACACACACACACACACACACACACACACACACACCAGCCTGCGTCTTCTCTCAACTCCACCCAACAACGTCGCCAGAAAGGTACAGAAAAGGGCCCGCAGAATCATCACTCGGCAGAATACCTAGCTACACCAACGCTCTCCACCTGGAAATGCCATCCTCAATTTGGCCGTGGACTACTGCACCACCTCGCCATCACACCTCCTGCCGCCCCCCACCCAACTCGCGCAGTCCGCCACTACAACAAAATTCAGCCCATAAGGCCCTGCCGATAGATATAAAAACAGCACCATCCCATCTATTGTTAAAATAATAAACAACTCCTGATTTATGTACTGTACAGCCCTGTAAATGTATCCAATGCATATTATATCATGTCTAAATCTAATGTAAGTCTGTAAATTTTCAGCCACCGGCTGCCCTCTATTAATAAACAGTTTATTATTATTATATATTTACACACGCAGGAAGTATCAGGCTTGGCTCTACATTCCAACACCCACCTCGTGTTCCCCAGGGACCAAGATGAGACCACGTGCTTCCTCATCCTGATCAACGACGCCTATCGGACACTCCTCACAGGTGGAAATACGTGGATGACTGCACTGTGGGGGTTTCATGACAACGCACCAGACTACTCATCTCCAACACCTGGACAGGCTACAGGCATGGACTACGGAGAACAAGGTCACCATCAACCACACCAAAACCGTAGTCATGCACATCAATACCGCCACCACTCCAGTGTAAGCCCCAGCAGCACAGTGGTGCCCATCCTCTCCAGCTGGTGCAGTCTGCCAAACTCCTGGGTGTAACTATAGACAACAAACTTGACTGGAAGGCCCATGTAAATAACACAGTCAAGGCAGCCTCGTGCCGTCTCTACACATGCTACGAAGACTTAGGTCACTTGGGACACCCGCCAGAGCTGAGGACCATCTACAACGCCTTTATTCTCCCCAAACCAACGTATGCGTCACCAGCCTGGTCGTCTTCTCTCAACTCCACCCAACAACGTCAGCCTAGAAGGTACAGAAAAGGGCCTGCAGAATCATGCTCGGCGCTGAATACTCCGGCCACACCAACGCCTCTCCACCCTGGAAATGCCATCCTCAGTGACCTCCACCACCAAGCACTGAAGGTTTGGCCGGACTACTGCACCACCCTCGCCATCGCCACCTCCGGCAGCCCCCACCCAACTCTGCAGTCCGCCACTACAACAAACAGCCCATAAGAGCCTGCACCGATAGATATAAGAACAGCACCATCCCATCTATTGTTAAAATAATAAATAACTCCTGATTTATGTACTGCACAGCCCTGTAAATGTATTCAACGCATATTATATTATGTCTAAATCCAAGTCATGTATTTCAGCCACCGGCTGCAACCCACACACAAACCCACACACACACACACACACACACACACACACAGCACACACACAGCACACACACACACACACACACACACACACACACACACACACACAGTACACACACACACACACACACACACACACATAGCACACACACACACACACACACACACACACACACACACACACACACACACACACACACACACACACACCAACACACACAGTCACACACACACACACAGACACACACACACACACACACACACACACACACAGTACACACACACACACACACACACACACACAGCACACACACACACAGTACACACACACACACACACACACACAAGTACACACACACACACACACACACACACACACACACACACACACACACACACACACACACACACCACACACACACACACACACAGCACACACACACACACACACACACACACACACACACACGCAGCAATGGTCAGGTCCCACACATAACATATAGAGAAGTTCTCATCTTATGCCATTCAATCTTTGTGAGGGAGGAGGAGGGAGGAGGAGGTTGTTGATGAGAAAAGGAGGAGTACCAACAGAGAGCAAACTCTCTCTCTCTCTCTCCCACTGGACTGAGCGGTATTTGACCTCTGATTGTAGGAGGAATGCGGCACAGAATGAGCTTCACCCTGGCAAGATTTTATAAAGTCTGTTCAGCACCCACTCCATCCACCACTCCCTGCACTCCATCAATCACCCACCCATCACCCTCCATCACCCATCAATCACCCACTCCATCACCTCCATTCCACAATCACCCACCCATCCATCACTCCTCCACTCCATCCACTCCACCACTCCATCCATCACCCCACTCCATCACCCTCCATCACTCCATCCATCACCCACCCATCACCCATCCATCACCCATCAATCACCCACCCATCACCTCCACTCCACCAATCACTCCACCCATCACCTCCACTCCATCAATCACCCACTCCATCACCCTCCACTCCATCCATCACTCCACTCCATCCATCACTCCATCAATCACCCACCCATCACCTCCACTCCATCAATCACCCACCCATCACCTCCACCCATCCATCACCCTCCACTCCATCCATCACCCACCCATCACCCCTCCATTCCATCAATCACCCACTCCCACCCATCACCCTCCACCCATCCACCACCCTCCACTCCATCCATCACCCACCCATCACCCCTCCATCACTCCATCCATCACTCCACCCATCACCCCTCCATCACTCCATCAATCACTCCACTCCATCACCTCCACTCCATCAATCACTCCACTCCATCAATCACCCACTCCATCACCTCCCACTCCTCCTCGAAAACTCACTCGCCCCCCTCCAACCTCCTGCAACTTGCCAACACGGCCCCACCACCACGAATCAAGCCCTCACCACTCAGCCCCTCTCCACCACCTGACCTCACCACCATTCAGCCTCACCTCCACCATTCAGCCCTCACCACCACCACCCGCCCTCCACCACCATCCCCTCACCACCCCAACCCTGACTCAAATCACAGCCCTATACTTATCGCATACATTATATTATATAGCCAATAAACGCTACTTATCGCTATACATATATTATATAAATAATAAACGCTACTTATCGCTATACATTAAATTATATAGCCAATAAACGCTACTTATCGCTATACATTAAATTATATAATAATAAACGCTACTTTTTTGCTATACATTAAATTATATAGCCAATAACACCACTTTGCTATAAAATAAATTATATAGCCAATAAACGCTACTTTTCGCTATACATTAAATTATATAGCCAATAAACACCACTTTTCGCTATACATTAAATTATACATCAATAAACGCTACTTTTGGCTATACATTACGCCACGATCACAAGAATAAAAAGAGACTTCTAAGACAATGACCAATCAGGGTTAATGGTCGCTTATACTCCCCAATCCCTCTTGACCTCCACGACCCTCAAGTAGATGTAAGATGAGCGACCTGTCTGTCACACACACAGTCACACACACACACACACACAATATACCACACCTGTAGTGTCTATGCACAGGTGTGTGTGTGTGTGTGTGTGTGTGTGTGTGTGTGTGTGTAGGTACATGACTGATATACCTGTAACTGCATACCTAACAGTATGGAAGAGTACCAACACCTATTTTCTACTATAAACTCATTTATTTTCACTCCTTTCCTCTCTCTCTACATCTCCCTTTTCTCCCTATTCCCTCTCTCCTCCCCTTCACTCCACAACCTATTCACCTCCTTCTATAACTCCAGGACAGGGAGTGAGAGGGAAGGAAGGAAGGGGGGGAGGAGGAATCGTTCCTCTCTGGGCCACACAAGAGACATCTCAAACAAACTCCTGCAAAGTTTAGAATCGGGATCGTCTCGTTGAATTTCCTCCCTGTGTGTGTGGTGTATTTTTCTCATTTCCTGATCTCTTCTCCACTATACTATACTATAGGGTGTCCACGCAGGGGGAGAGGGAGGATAAAAAAAACCCTCTCCTTGTATCCCATCATTCTCCAGGCAAGAGAGGGAGGGGGCGAGCTGTATAGCTGTGTAGAGGGGGGAACCACTCATTTCCTAAGTATTTTATATTTCATTAATGACTCTCTATAGAGACCAAGTTATATTCTATCTGTAATTATACAGATCAGTTGAATAAAGCAAGT
>NW_024715784.1:0-32417 GCF_018991925.1 Homarus americanus | reverse complement strand
AGATTATTTTAAACTTGGCAACAGGAAAGGGGTAAGGGGGGGGGGGGCACTGGTGTAGTTCGCCTCTGCTCAATTAGATAATAGTGATGATCCGATTAAATTTACTGATGAATGTTATATCATATAATTTGCTAAACTGTTGTCAATGTATGAATATTTATACAATCTTTATTATAATATTCTGTAGGTTCATAATGACATCTGGGGACATTTGTGTCTGGCTTCGTTTTGACGGCGGTATAATTATCCTTAGTTCAGCAATACTAATATAATCTTACTCGCTTGGTATTATTGAATTTATGCCTTTCTTATGGACGTAAATATCTGCCATGGTCAATATTATGAGAGCAATAAACATCTCCAACGACGTATACTGACAAGATCAACCAGAGTGATAGCTTCCACCACCAATACTCGGTCACCCCTCCCGAATGTCAACCATAATAAGAATTGGCTTATTATAAAAATCGGTCGTTGTTATTTCTTATAGCAAGCGTCTATCCTCCTATTCCACCCTCCTACTGCTCTACATCCACCTCCTGCTCCACCCTCCACCTGCTCCAACTTCCGCCTGCTCCACCCTCCTCCTGCTCTACATCCACCTCCTGCTCTACAACCACCTCCTGCTCCACCTCCTGCTCTACATCCACCTCTTGCTCCACCCACCTCCTGCTCCACCCTCCTCTTCATCCCTCAGCTTAGAACACAATCACAGTTAGTCAGAAACTCTTCGGGAAGCTGTTGTGTCTTGTAAGGATAAAAGAGAAAGTTGGTGAGATTTTTTATTCCTATAATTTATGAAGACTATATAATATTCTGAAGAGTATTTCATAAACTATAAAATCATAACATTTACTTATAATTACTCCGAGAAAATAGTAGTTACAAAAGGCGTATGTATTTACTTTATTTGAGAGAGATAGGCGTAGCGTCACTTAGCAAGTCTATTCGACTACAGATCACTTGATGGCGACACGGAATGGAAATACTGCAATGTTTTGTTGCATTCCTACAAGACGTTTCCAGTTTCTTGGTAAATAATGATTCCTTGTTTAATTAATTCGTTGTAAGATAGTGCACACAACAGTACTGTTAATAATATTGTATTTGTAAAGAAAACAGAAATATCACGGCTGTTACTGATGAGTAACGTCACTGTTTACCGAGACTTTAGAGTGAAGGGGACGGAGTAGACTCAGGGTTTCTAGGCACAGTTTCCAGCGATTTATATTTCTTTGCTCTCTAACATGTGGTCTCCCTGAAGCCTGGTGTTGCCTGATTATGAACATAGTATCTCGGTTAAAGTTCATAATTGCAAAATGTTAGTCAGTGAATCACAACTGTCTCTGGGCACCGGGTCTGACCGACAGCTTCTCATAACAACAGTCAACCTTCAGCCTCATCATCAGCAGTATTTTGACACAATCACACTGTATATCTTGACCAACACTGATGGTGTTTATGGCGCCTCATATATTGAGAAACCTTATACCAGTGTGAACTTATAAACTGTGTTATATAGTCTCATATCTTTGACTTGTGGACGATGAACTAAAACAGAGTTATAACGTCTGGCAAGACATTAAGGCGCCACAAACACTCGAGCGCGTTTAAGGCACATTATAATGATTATTATACAGTACTGTGTGTTTGGACGTTGCCAGGGGGTCCTTCCATATAACTATTACTGTTACAGTTATGTATAAATTGTTGGTGTATCAGACGGGGGGGGGGGCGCTAGAGTTTAAAAAAAAACGTACTTACCTAGAAATGGTCACTGGGAGAAGAAAGTAACATGACTATTTGTGAGATAGTTGCAAAAAAGTTGAAAATTTTTAAGTTAAATACCCCCATGTCAAGACCTGGAACCATTGTTGTGGTCCTTCTTCCTCCACAGACTCTTCCAAATACTCAAGAATCAATCAATCCTCTGCCTTCTCTTTCATGGTTGGGTCTATATCACACACAGACCCTTTAGATTCATTCGTATCGGTTTCATGTTCTGATTGGTACGGAGACAGATTCAAACATCTGAAGCAGGCAGTGCAGCAATAGCTGGCTGGGAGAGTTAACGAACTTTTGGGTGAGACTGCACCCGAACTAGCGTTACGTTGTTGGGGTGTGGAGGCCCGAGAGAACTGCGTCCTAACCTGGGACGTGGGTAGTCTCGAAACACACAGGTCCCTTCTACACAGGACCCGCAAGCCGTGGCTGAACAGGAAAATATAACTGCACGTGTAACCCAGAGGAACCTCAAAAACAGATCGTTTCAACGGATAATGTGACCATAACCTCAAACGGACTTCAAGCTGGAACATTGGCACTACCGAGACAGAGAAGAAATCTTTGAAATTATGAGTGAGAAAAATAGACATTATGGGATCACCCAAGACAAACTGGGGGAGGGGGGGGGGAGGGGGGTGCTGACCTGATCGACAGAGAAACAGTGTGGTCATCATCATAGGTCCTATAATTATCTAATAATATACCTGTATGTAAACAAATATAATTATCGAGCTCCTGATAATATTATCTATGGAAGTTGGGTCGCAGTAATAAATATAGGCAGATCTAAGTAGTCGTGTGGGCGATAAAAGAATTAATATTGAAAATGCTGTACTTCAAGACTATTTGGTAGTAGAAATGACGAAGGAAACACCTATAGTCTCCCGTGTAAGGAATATTAATCATGAACATCTATTTCTTCCATCAACAATATACAAATATACCAGGTATCGCTGGAACACGCACATTACATTAAATCACCTGTCAAGAAACGTCAAGGTGCCGCCAGGGTTGTCACTGACTCGGATCACCACTGTTTCTCAGGAATTAACCTCAAGGTGAAGATTGGTAAACCATCCAAGGCTGACAGAGCCATTACGATTAATACTGAAAATTTATATGAGGTAAAAAGAACCATTCATTTAAAGCGGGTAGTCGAACGTTCATCAAGCTAATCATCCATAAGAATCCCAACCACTAGTCATGATTACGCGATAAAAAAAAGGTTTTGATTCTTCGTTAGAGAACAAAACGTAGAATATTCCTCATCGGGAAAGTTGTAAGTGTCTCCATCTATATTCCATTTGCTATGCTTTGACTTGGGATAAAATCAAACTCTTAATTTTAGAGGTCGACGAATTACCCTGAAAGATAAATTAGTAACCTGTGAACATGATGGTGTGGACAACTACACTATATAATTATCTCTTTTCAAGGCCGATGTCTATGTTATACATCCCTGCTAATATCAAAGGCGAGAACAAAGTCAACACAATTTTCAAACATCTCACATGTATATAGATAATCCCTCTTCTAACAGTACTCGCTTATTCCAAAACCTGCCAATGTTAGTTTTCATATCGATACAAATTTGCTAAATACGCGGCTACCATCATTATTTTTTATGATCATGATTTTATCTGAGTGTTTTATCGAATGTTGGAAATTTTTACAGGTGTGAAATATTTGTTTGTATTCCTATGACGTAAATATGTAATGAAATGTGCAACAGCTATGTAATGTGTGTGTGTGTGTGTGTGCGTGTGCTGAATGACTGGTGACAACAAATTTACTGTGCTGAGTGGACGTGAGGGTAAAATTAACCTTTGTAACTTGAATACCGTTAATTAGTTGAATTGTTGTAACGTTTGGTGAGCACGTAGGTGTAAAGTCCCCTTCACTAGTATGCTTACTGGGGCTCGTCAGGTTTTGTGCAATGTGGCACCGTTGTGTTTGTTTACATTCGACAGAAAGGAAACTCGCAATAGTAAACATACTATGGAATTAAACTAAAACAATATTAAAACAAATATCTCAATGCAATGATTTGAGAATGTTTATATGAAGAGTCCCTGTAAACGCAAGGGTGAAGGGGACTGTACACCGGTATTCGACAATGTTTTCCTATTGACTGCAAGTTTATGTGCATAGTGATATATTGTTAGTATACGATAATAAAGCAGTTCATGTATGTAAAAATTTTAATATTCACAATTCCATTGTAAACATTAATGACGAATACAGTAAGTCGGCGCAAAGAACTTAATTGGTCTTTTTTACTGTAGTTTGAATAGTTACACACTTTTTCATCTTTCATTGAATATGATTAGGCAATATCGACTGTAAATAGATGAAGTAATTTTGCACCCAAATTTCGCTATGACACACCTCGGGTGTTCATGAGGGGGCGACCTATGCTCGCACTGAACGCCGGAACCTCCTTATAATCAGTGACAGCACTTCTGCGCTAGCGAGGCTCAAATTACCCTCCCCCTCCTCCCCTGCCGCCCAACACACCCTAGCTTCCGTTGCCGGGCTAGAACAAACTGATGACATCCGTGTCAAGTTTCTTTGGATCCCGTCACATATAGGAATAACTGCCTGTGACACTGTTGATCGGCTTGCCAAAGAAGCTACACAAGAAGAAGATACTGAAGCCACTCTCGCCCTCTCCCTGAATCATCTCAAATCTCGCATACACGCCACACAACGAGAGGCATTCAACGAAAATTGGACACACCTGAAACAACAGGGTAGCGTCACACTATGCCACTATGACGCTGTAACCGGTGACGACAACCGCCACTACAAAGAATATCAATCCCTGACTCGATCTCAACAGCATATATACATGAGACTGCGCCTAGGGTACAGGTACCTATGGGAGTACATTGGTAACCCTGAGCCTCACCGCACTGTTTGTAAACTTTGTGGCCAACCCGACTCTCACACCCTCTCTCACTACATCCTCACTTGCCCTATGACCTCCTCCTATAGGTCCCCAGCCGTTACCAACACCTCTTCCCTCCCAGACCAGATATCCCTCTTCCTAGTCACAGGCCTGGCATTTGACATTATTAGGGACATGCCACTCTTTGCCATAAACAGATAAAATGTACCGGGAACTTTCCCCCCACACACTCATCATTCTCTCACTTTTTGTAACTTGACAGAACCTATGACCCTTCAGGCTTTTACGCCCTTAATGTACGAGTCATAAAGGCAAGTATGAACTTTTCATACTTCCCTGTTGGGCGCTGTAAACGCTTCTGCGCTTCACCTTGCACAGGATGTAAGGGGGTGCCCAATAAACTAGCCCCCTCGGGGGGGGGGGGGGCAAATCTGACACCTCGGGTGCAGATAACAGTTTCACTCTCTGCACCTGATGACAAGTTTCGGGTGCAAATAACTATTTCGTTATTTTAACTCGCGTGCAAATACCTTCGGCTATATCAGTTTTTCTTAGTCATAATAAAATATAAGTTTAAACATGTACGTGTTGATATATATCTTTCCAGTATAAACACACAGTTGCGAATATTATGACGCGACGATAACATCCACCAGCAACACATGTCTGGTACACTGGATTGAATTTTGCGAGTGTCAACAGTCAACGTAAAACCTTGGCAGATCCATCTAGCGACTGCTCAACAAAATTTCAATCACACGTCGAGGGGTCTCATTCCTATTTTCCGTATAATTATAGTCTTTGCACACACACACAAAATATATACATTTTTGTCACGTAATATATATATATATATATATATATATATATATATATATATATATATATATATATATATATATATATATATATATATATTATATATATATATATATATATATATATATATATATATATATATATATATATATATATATATATATATATATATATATATATATATATATATATATATATACATCATGTAGATCCACAATGAAAACGTGGATAACATAAATCTTGCAGGAACGCCCATGCATGCGTAGTGTCTCTAGCGTATTGCCAGATACCCAAAGAATGTTCTATATTACTGAGGGTATATACAAACACTTGTTGTCTTTAAAAGTAGGTTCTATTCTCGTACGGGAGATGATACAGTCGGACACGGGAAGCCTGTGGGCACACCACCAGAACTCAGTCTTAACTACGTCTACATCTATCTATGTATTACTACGCGCTGGCCTATACAGATGCCAGCATTCACAAGCTGAATACATAAAGTATAAATGTGATAATTTATATACATAATATGGTGCACAATAAATAGAATATTACATAGAATTAATACATGTTCTGTAATACTTTACTATACATAATTAATAATAGTAATATAACAATATACAGCTGAAGGCACTACTTTGTGTCCATATATATCATACAGTGTCAACAAAGGCTGTATGAGACTGCTCCTTAAAATTCGTATTTCTGACGAATTCAGCGCGTCTACCAATCCCAGCCTGTGCAAACAACTATAGTAAGACCCAGTTATCAGCACAGTGGCATATAATTTTTTGTTACTTTTGGACTTTGTCATTTTTTGGGGATAAAACATCTGGTCCTACCACCCGATCCCTCTGAGCAAAATTTTTCAAGTTTGCGCATGCGCAATGTGATAGTGTGACGTAGCAGTGACGTCATTACCACTCCACCTGACTGCAGTGTTGCCAACGTGCCCTATGCCCGCCGTTAAACGCTCCCGTTCGTTGGAAACGGCGGCAGTAGGTGACAGTGATGCTGACGACTTTCTTCTTGAAGACACGTCAAAGAAGAAGCAGAAACCTCAGAAGTCAGGGTCTCCAGCAGGGGCCACGGCTCCCCCTTGCACCCCTTCTAGGGCTGTAGAGGGTGGACTCCTCCTGTCATCGGGGTCCCCAAGTGAGCCTACATGTGGCTCAATGACCGACCCTCCGCCGACGATGGACATAGGGGATTCCCTTTGTCTCCCTGCCCCGTCGTGCCTTCGTCGTCTCGCCTTCCCTCGGGACTTGCCTCTGAGCACACGGACGACCTGGTTCTTCCGTCACTGCTCTCCACTTCAGGACTCAACACTTCGCCTCCGCCGAGGTCCCACAGCCGTGATAGTCACCACACAAATGGACGAGACGGTACGCCTGCTCACTCAGGTGGGCTTTCCTGCTCCCCTGGGGGAGGTGATGCTGAAGTTCACCATCATCACCCCAGAAACTCGTCGTACCAAGGTAATGGTTCGCCACGTACCCTGGGAGATCCCTATCGAAGATCTTCGCCCTCTTCTCCCACAACTACTGGACATGGAACGCCACATCAACCCGGTCTCCAAACGTCCAACCAACGAACTCATCGGCTGGTGGGTGGGCCCCCTCCCCCAGAAGATGAATGTAGGACCAATTCACAACTGTCTTCTCGACCGATTTATCGGAACCCCGAAAATCTGTGGTCGTTGCCAATCGCGGAAACACCGCACCTGGGAGTGCACGAGGATGGTCGCCTGCGGTTTCTGTGCAGGTCCTCACGAAACAGTGGAATGCAAATCGAAAATTCAGAACAAAATCCCAGTTATTCCACGGCGTGTCAATTGCCATGGCAGTCACCACGCCTGGAATGCCATTTGCCCACAGCGTCCTGACACTCGCCCGGGGAAAACTTACCTTGTACCACCGCCCTCGTCTCTGACGAAGCCCCTGTCAACCAAACCTCACTCCTATCCACCACCGCCTCTTCCATCCACCAAGGATTTCCCATTGATCTCCTCTCCTCTACCACCCCCCTATCACCCCTACCACCCATCCTTTCTCCCCTCCCTCCCTCTCCCTACCGTTCTTGGAACAAGGTCGTTGCCGGCCCTGCCACACAGTCACCACCATCTCCTGCCCACCCGGACCCCCGCTGTCTCTCACCAGCACCACCACCTCTTACTCAACTGAACCCTCACCGTCCCTCTCCGTCGCTACCACCACCACCACATGCCCAGTCGGGCCCTCGGCAATCCTCGCCGCCACCTCCAGCTCATGTACAGGTACACCAAGTTGGTTCTATGGAAACAATCACTCTCCGTCTGGATCGCCACTCCAAGCAAATCAACCTTCTCTCAGCCCAACTCGACTTGTTTGTGAAAACAATTGCGACATTGCAGAAGCAACAACAACTCATTCTGGACACCCTGACCCAACAGGGGCGTATTTTGCAAGCCCTGATGACCCGCCTCCTTCCATCTCCCGAGATGGAGGATCCATCCCTCGCTCTCCCACTCCTCCCTCTCCATTTCTCTCAACAGAATTTGGTACCTCCTCTGGAGCCCTGTCTAGCCCCTCCGACTCATCTCACACCGGAGGCCGTTCCCTCCTCTTCTTACAATGGAACATCCAGGGACTTAGACCTCGCCGGACAGACCTCGCCCAATTTGTGCTCTCCCATCAAGTAGATGTTGCTCTACTTCAGGAAACCATCACAGACGATGTTACTCCACTCCGCCTCTCTGGCTATACTGTTTACACCCTGCCTCGGTAAGGTGGGCAGGCTCGTGGCCTCCTCACCCTTGTGCGTAACACCATTCCATCTGTTCGTCTCCCTTCACCTGACTCACATGGACCCTCGTCTGAATTACTTTCTGTCTCCCTTACTCTTGGTGACTGGACCCTTCGTGTAGTCAATGTTCATTTCAAGAGTGATTCTCTGGACCCCCAGGTTCTTCACGACCTCCATGATGGGATTCCCACTATTGTTCTTGGCGACTTTAATGCCCGCCATCCCACTCTTACTCCGGATCATCCCACGCCATGTACCCTTAACGGATCACAACTCTCACAGTTTCTTAATGGGGATGATGATGTTAGCTTTCTTTGTCCTGACGATCCTACTCGCCTCCCCCATAGTTTCCTTGATGTTGGCTTACTATTGAACGGTCATACCTCCTTTCATCCTACCGTCTGCACCGAGCCTGCTCTGTATAGTGACCATCTTGCCGTTACTACCCATCTCAGGCTCTCCTTCTCTGCCCCGACATCAACTCCTTATCGATCCCCTCGCCTTCGTCTCACACAAGATGCTGTTCCTTCCTTTACCCAATACCTTTCTACCTGGGCGGATTCCTATGTTGTCCCCCAGTCCCTTGACTCTTACAGCGCTGATTTTGTTGATGCCGTGTATGACTCTGTCAATCGCGCTGCCCCTCCACGCCCTCCCCGTCACCCCAGAAGTGCCACCAACTACTGGTATCGTATCCCTGCCATGAGACATCTCCGGCAGGTAACCCGTGATCTCCACTCTGCCATACGGAGGTCTCGGTCTTCAGAGGACTGGGAAGACTTCAAAAATTGGTGCTCCTTTGCAACTCAGGAGCGCCGTCGGATACGTGAGGCGGACTGGCTATCCTTCACAGGGTCTCTATCGTTCCAGTCGTCACCCTCTTATGTATGGAATCGGATTAATGCTATACGGGGTACTCGACGGAGGCCTCCTCCCCACCCTGACCCCGCCTCCCTTGCCTGCTCTTTAATGGAGGACTGGACACGAGCTTCCTCCCCTGAGGCACTTCCAGATCCAATGCAGGAGGCAGTGCAGGCTCGCATCGATGCGTCTGAGCCTGTTGTTCGTGCTGCTCTTGCCTCCCCTGCCCCCACTGATCATCCCATCACACAGTTCGAGCTTGACAGTGCTCGTCGCTCTAGAAAAGACACCTCTCCTGGGGATGATCAGATAACCTACTCCGTCCTCAACGCCTGTACTAATATTCCTAACGGCCCCTTGCTTGCTCTCTACAATATATCTTATGAACATGGGGTTCTCCCCTCCAACTGGAAAAATGCCACTATTATCCCCATCCCTAAGCCGGGAGATCCTGGGAAATATCGACCCATTAGTCTTACCTCCTGTGTTTGCAAGATGATGGAGAGGATACTCCATCGTCGCCTTCTTCACACCACAGGCGGCTTCCACAACTCCCTCAATGGTTTCATTCAACATCGCTGCACAGCACACTCCATTGCTTCCTTTTATTGCAATCAGACTGCCCGCGTCTCCGTCTTCCTTGATATCAAGGGAGCCTTTGATACGGCTCAGCCTGCCCTCATTTTAGCTGAAGTTGCATGGTTAGGGGTTAAAGGGAGACTTCTACAATGGATCGCCTCTTACCTCACTGGACGTCAGGCCCGGGTTCGCGTTGAAGGCTCTATGTCTCCTGTTCAAGAAATGAACCTCGGCACCCCTCAAGGTGGAGTCCTGAGTCCCACCTTGTTTAACACTCTCACGCACTCCATTGCATCACTCCCGTGGCCGACAGAAGTTGTCCACTCAGGATATGCCGACGATGTCCTCCTCCAAGCCCCTGACTACCTCAGCATGCAGGAAGCCCTTGATCTGGTCTCCAGAGAGTGTGATTCACTTGGTTTCCTTCTTTCAACTGCGAAAACAAAAGCCATGTGGCACGGTCGTGTTGTACCTCCACCCCTTTTCTTATCAGGAACGCCCTTGGGCTGGGTTAATGAGACAAAATACCTGGGTGTGTATGTAACTCGCACACGTTGTCAGATCCCTGAAGTCCGCTATCTTCGAGACATATGCTTTCGGCGTATCGCTCCCCTCTCTACCATGTGCAGGGGTTCCCTTGGTGCCACCATCCCTGTACTTCTCACCATGTACAAGTCCTTTGTCCGTTCCTGTGTCGACTACGCCGCCCCTGCCCTCGTAACATTAGTCGGACTGCTGTCAACCGTCTCGAAGTTATCCAGAGGAAAGCTGCTCGTATCATCCTTGGGGCTCCTCAGTGGACACGCTCTACTTCTCTATATAACGAACTTGGTCTTTCCCCCTTACAGGATCGTGTCCAGGAGTTTTACCTAAAAACTGCCGTTTCCATTCTACGGGATCCTCGGGGCAACTATGTCCAAACCAACTTGACTACAGCTGTCCGAGACCGACCTCCATCTAGAAGACAGTGGCGAGGGTCACTCATCCGAGCCCTTCAGGAACACGATCTCCTGCCTGATATTGTTGTCACCCCTGCTGTTGGTTCGTCTCCTTCTCCCTGGCTGGATTTTCAACCTGAAGTGATTGCCCTCGGTGGACCGCTCCCGAAATCCCAGGTGAACCCTGTTATTCTCTGCAAATACCACCTCTCCAGGATCGCTCACTGGTCCCCAGGTAGGGTCGTCCTCTACACTGATGGTTCTGTTGACCCCGCTACAGGTAGGGCCGGGGCTGGTGTCTACATCTCCCGTCCTCATGCCCCTGAGCCTATCAAACTGTCTCTCAGAGTTTCTGACGGGGCATCCTCCACTCAGGCTGAACTAATAGCCCTCCTTGCTGCCCTTCTCGCTGAGGAAGAAGCAGATGGTTTCTGCCCCTTGCTTGTCTGCTGCGATTCCAGGTCTGCTCTCGACGGGATCGCCTTTGGATCAGGGGAAAATAAGGACCTCATCCTCCGAATACGAGGGTTAACATCCACACTTCAGGATGCAGGCCGTCCTGTGACATTCCTATGGATACCTAGTCATGTCGGTATCTTGGGGAATGAGGCAGCAGATGACCTTGCCAAGACTGGCTGCAACAAGGCCACACCTGACTACGTTGTTCCTCGAACACTCTTACAGATTAGGACCCAAATCCGCCGAAAACAGAGAGAAGCTCGGGAAGCAGCCATCCCCCTGGACTCCCCGCCCACCTGGTACGATGTCCTCCGTAAACTTCCTGACCTCTCGTACGTCTACGGGAAAGGGTCGCGGAAGGGGGACGTGATTGCTGCCTTATCATCATTGGGTATGACTTTGCTTGGGAGATTGGTATCCCCGCATCCCCTGAGCAACGCTCTTGTGCGTTATGCAGAAGACCCGACAGCCGCACCCTTATTCACTACCTCCTAAGATGTCCCCACACACAACGCTTCCGTGACGCTTGCTGGACCACCACTCCACGACCCCCTGACGGAGACACGATGATCCTCCCCATACTGGCCAGATATTTTGTAAATAATATTGATTATGTGTTAAAGGAATATCCTTCCTTCCTTCCTTAGGCTTTAGTAAGCCCCTTTATAATATTTATACTGTGTGTATATACTTTTCACACTTGCCAGATGATTCTGGTGTCATTGTACAGGAGTACCTAGTGACAGCACTAGGATCCCGCTTCCTCTATCAAGGAATAAACAATTGAAATTGAAATTGAATTGATAAATCTTGATAAAATCACACGGGAAAAGGGAAACAACGGAGCACCTTAGCTTTCGTCTTTATTCAAGACATCTTCAGAGGCAACTCTTGAATAAAGACGAAAGCTAAGGTGCTCCGTTGTTTCCCTTTTCCCGTGTGATTATATATATATATATATATATATATATATATATATATACTGTACATCAGTTGACAAATTCTTCCTGTTTTTACTCCAGACGTTAACCGGGGATAAAAAAAAACTATATCTAATAAGTTAGAGTACATGTATCTGTATGACTATTACTACACAAAGTGAGAAATTTTCCCCACAAAACAGTAGTAACTCGAAGAAATTAAATTACTGTACTAACACCTCCCTTCAGATTCGTTTTACGTCGAACCGGGAATTCTAGTATTGAAATAATTTGTTTCTTTATATTTTTCATTGTGATTTGAAAGAATGTGACCTTTATTTTTGGGACAACTGCATATTCAAGGATATATAATCCCTTTAACACTAGGAACGACAAAGGAAAGGACCTTCCAAAGTGGGCAGGGCATTGAAGAGGAGGGAAAATGTGTGGTTAAAAAAAAAAAAGGTAACCTTTCCAAACCTATATTAACAAAATTCCTGCTTTATTTATCCGATGGAAGCGAATACACTGCTTCTGTAAACCTAGTTTCGTACACTGCGAATCGTGATTACGTTTACCAAGATACAACAATAATGACGGAAGCACACAACAAAACCTACAATAAATTGTGATAATACTCACCGCGATATGATCCATCCACGGGAACTTCACCGGAGGCCAATGTACTCACTCTGGTCGGCCACAAACCATCATCCTTCAATAGACAGCCCAGTCTTACACACAACACGGCTAATAATCTCTTGATATAATACACTGTAGACTTAATTTATGTTTGTCTGTTCACTTAACAACACAATTAGTTGTGCCAGAACTCACCCAACACAAAAACAGTGATGGTGGAGCGGACACAGTCACAGACACGTTGGTTAACTTGGTAAGTAGCGACTAATGTGAATTTTTTTCTCAGAGTTACAGCTGATTGGCTGCTGCAAACCTGTCCGATTTCGTTCTGAAGTATTGATGTATTTTTGAATGAGTTTATTCCTAATCGTTGGAATGACCGTTTGCAACGAGAAAAATATTAAGCTAAATTATATAAAGATACATATATTCATTATATCAAACATAAGCACGTAGGAAGTTTATCAGAAATCTTATACATGAATTAACTGTTAAACTCTGGTAGCAAATTCACGCTTTCAGAGGATGCATTTAATATACACTTATTGTTACCAACAATAAGTCACACTAAGACAAATTACGTATCAGTAATACTACATCATGCAAAAACTAACATTTTAAGAGATCAGACTCACATTGAAATATTACACGACCCCTAAAAGTTGGTGGGCGAGTGTGAGAGACTGGGGAGGTTGGCAGTTCGAACAAACAGCCGTCACCAGAGGCGGGAAATATGAAGTTGTTTGCAAAACAAGTTTCTCTTTCTCTTGTTCCCGAGTTCACGACAGGGTTTCTTCAGTCAAAATTTCAGTTAATTTTGGCATACATCTATAATATAGTTATATTTGATAATATCTACAGTTCCAGCAAATGTGAGAATAAATATACAACAAATTTACACTCATCTCCTCTTCCCCACTGATAAACAACATAGGTCTACCTTTCCTTCTCTCTCTTCGTCTCATGTCCTGTACTTGTATTCCACCTCCGTATTCTTTCATGCCTCCAGTCACTTTTAACCTTTCGTAGTCTATGCCATTTATGTTCATGCCTTCTAAGTTACCCGGTTATCTCTGTATTTCTTCCCGCCGGGTAACTCTCAATTTATATCCTCCTCCAAATGAATCTCTTCCTTCTGTACTTCACCATTCCCACGTTATATCGTGAACATGCTTTAATCTCTCTCTCTCTCTCTCTCTCTCTCTCTCTCTCTCTCTCTCTCTCTCTCTCTCTCAGAAGATAATGCTGGAATATTATATAACTGCGGCTAAGACTTTACTGACAACTTTATTGCATTACAGTATAATTCATCCCTCCATCACAATGACAGCGCCTTATCCTCCCACAATCATTTCACTACCAGTGTTATCTTCCCCACTACTTTCATCTGAGATCAAGTTAATTACAAAATTTTCAAGCAAGTGAATTAGAGCTGTATCTTTGGCTCTACATTCATCTTCTATTTTCAATGTATGTCTTATACAGTTTTGCCAATGCTCTGGGGTTGTGTTGGATTGCCTCATTTGTAATTCCCTCAACCTGCGGTGGTAAGGAGGTGGTCTGAGTAATTTGTGTCCGCTATTTGATCTATTTCATATTCCTGTTTTTCTTTTTGCTGTTTGCAGACCTGAAGTAATTCTACTTTTGTGAAGGAAGGATCATAACAGATGTTATTTGATCCTCGCCACTGCATTACTTCACACTTCTTGCTGCTACTCGTTGGTACTTTATTAATGATCTTAAAGATCTTAACATCCTCCTTGGATGTTTTGGAGTAGTTGCTCTTTAAACCAGGCCTTAAACCGTTCATGATCCATTGAATCGTTGTAGTCACCCTTGGCTCCATTCTTGGACCTAAACATCAACAGAGCTCCGGGTATGAATCCCTGACGACCACCAGCATGCGCGATGATAAACCTCGCTCCTCTTCCTGATTTGAGTTTGGGTCCTGCTGATCCGTCATTCACAGTCCAACACCGCTCAACACATTGATTCTGGTTGATCCAGGTTTCATCTAGATATACCTCTGGACGGGGATTAGAGCTTTCTCTGTTCTTTTGTATGTATCTGAGGTATTTGTTTCTTGCAGCTACAATGTCCTCCTTCTCCATCAAGATTTTCCTGCCACTCTGTACTTGAACCCCAGCTTCTTTACTATTTTATATAGTGAACTCTGTGACCCTTTAAAACAGGCTGCTTTACACTCTCCAACAATGCTGACAGTGTAGGTAGTTCACCTCTTTCATAAAACGAGAGGAGCTCTCTTCTGATGCATTCTCTATCAAAATAGTCAAGTTGTCCTACGACAGGTGAAGGTCTGGCACTTGGCGAACATATTACTCCGCCTGGCGATTTCTTTGCTTCTTCCTTGATTCTTTCCGCTGTGGTCATAGAGACCGGAGTTGCTGAGGCTGTCTTCTACACAACTTCTTTCTTCCATCGTTTCGCAAGAACCTTCTTGAGCAAAGAATCGGTGAACGTTCATGATGATATTCCTACTCTGACTTTTCTATCTGCTTGGGGAGTGTAGAGAGGATCTGCCAACGTCATAGTGTCGTTTACTGCCTCTGATGTCATGCTGGACCCCGACAAGTTGTTCCATACATTCCTGCCGACAACACCCGTTTAAATATAGTGCAACCAAAACCATAAATATATAAAATAAAATAACAAACGTAAGGTTTGTCCGGTAACTAAAGGGAATTTAGTGTTGCTTTTACATACCATATCCGGCAATGCTTATTCTCATAAAAAATTACAATGGAAAAGAGTTGTTTAGCTACTTGAATTGAGTATTAATATAGCAATTCATCGTATATTAACCATTTGACTGTTAAGAGATTTAATCACATAACTCAGCCAGAGCAAGGGAGATGGGGAGGAGGAGGTATGTAACTCCTCCGCTGGGCCCTCCTTCCTCTCGTAATCTCATTAGACATTCTTCATTCGAGCAAAGACTACGCTCCCGCTCGGTTGGGTGGCGGGCATTGGTAAACACAGCTGTGAGTGCTAGCTCCCAAATTTGGGATGTTTTCGAGCCTATTACATTATCTGATTGATATATAGACTTACCTACTTGTGTATAAGGACCTGTTTACCACACGAAAATAACTGCTCGGGGTCCCATCACTCCTGGCTGGGTGTTGTGGGATGTCAACATTGCCCTATGGAAAGTGAATTATCGCTTAAGAACTCTACATGGAAGAGTAAAGAAAAGATAGTATTGGACGAAGTTCTTGAAGACCTTGAGTTGAGTAGTGATGAGTCTAATACGAGTGATGAAGCACAAGGGAAGTTCGAAAGTGAGAAAATACAGCTACAACAAGAGGTAGTGAAAAAGAAAGAAAGAAAGTTCTAAAAGGATGAGGGAGACAAGCTGGCAAGAGGACAGTGAAAGCGGAGAAGTAAGAGAGGAGAAGAGACAAAAAAATCTTGGACAAAAAACGTGTGTGGGTGGTAATAATAACGGAAATAACAGAAAGGAGATAGTGGAGAATGGATCAAGAACAGAGCAAAGTATGGAATTTGAAGGAAGCAGACAAGAACACACACAAGGTAATGTTGGTCGTGTCAGGAAGAGATTAATTTTTCCACAGTCATGCCCGATGACCTTCCTTGAAAAATTAAAATGGGCAGTACAACTAGGACGGGAGCATCGCAGCTTTGAGCCTCTTTTGAAAGAAGGCACACACAAGCCTTATCTTACAGTGGGGACCATGGAGGCTGTGGAATTGTTGACAACTGTTGGGTACAAGGGATTACTGATGGTTTTGCCAGAGGAGAGCGACATACTACTTACAAAGGTTATAATCTTCAGGTACCCTGTAATACTAGATCCAGAATACTTATTGGATGACGAAAGATTTGTTTGGGTCAAGAGGCATTTAATAAGGGGAGAAGAGAGAAGCCAGGTTATTGCTCTAATGAGAGGAAAGGTTCCAGAGAAAGTGTTCATCACAGGAGCAGGGTATAGGAAGGTGGCACTATATGTGGAGGGACCAATAATGTGTCTCAAGTGTTGCAGATGGGGACATAAGGCCTGGAGCTGTCAACTGGACCCACGTTGTAGATTCTGTGGGAGAAGCACGAATCTAGCAACTGTAAGGACAAGATCAATGCAGGAGAGAAAGTGAAGCCTTGTTGTTGTAATTGTGGTAAAACTCACAATGCTAGTTCAATTGCATGCGAAATGAGGCCACGTATGAGAAGTGACCAACAAAGGAATTATTCAGAGAACACTGAAGAAGTACGCTGTGGTCTGACAGTGACAAGACAGCAGGAGAACACACAGACAGTGGAGACAGTGATCCCTGAGAATGCCTGGCATGAAGATTCAAGAAGGATAGGACTGCGATTGCGGCCGGAAGAGTTGTTGATGCCAGGAACAAACAGAGTAATAAACAAGTAGCAAGTGAGAGTAGTGGTGCAGCCCTCCAGGTTAGTGATAAAACTGTGCAAGAAATTCTGGGAGAAGAGGTGCGTAAGATGTTTCAACTTTTGCAAAAGTTAGGTCAGAAAATAGAAGTGATAGAGAAAAGACTTGATACAGTGATAAATAAAGAAAGGGAAAACAAAGCTGTGAATAATGTAGAATTAGAAGGGAAAGAGGAAAGTGAAGAGCTCAAGCTTTTGAAAAATTCAGTGCTTAAAATAAGTATTACAGGGAAGGAGAGGAAAATAAAGGATTGTGTAGTGCAGGGAGCAACAACTGAAAGTTTTAAAAATGTGTTGGTAAAGTGTAAAGATGCTGATAAAGAAAAACTTTTGAGGAAATGGGAATCTGTGCAGGAGGATTGGGCCTTCTTAAAGAATCTGATTGGAAAGGATATAAAATGTGTAAATATTAATCGTGGATCTAGCTAGCCTTAAGATAATGTCCTGGAATGTTAATGGTCTACGAAATAGAGTGACAGATGTACACTACTTTACCCTTAAAAATAATATTGACATAATTACCCTTCAAGAGACTGGAGACAGGAAAGGCGACCTGCTTAAACTGTCTGGATATAAGGGATTTCATCTCTATTCGGGTGAAGGTATAAGAGGGGTCTCAACATACATTAAGAATTCCATACCAGCAGAACTAGTTGGAAGCCCGAGTAGAGTACAAGGAATAGAAAGTGTCTGTATAAAGTTATATTTGAAGGAAGGAGAATTGAACATAGCAAATTTGTACATTTCTGGAGGCTGTTTTGACCTCAACTTCTTACCAGATTGCATGTTTTTGGACTCAACTTTGGCTGTAGGAGATTTTAATGCTCGACATCCAAGACTCCAAACAATGGTGAGAATTAATTGTAATGGTATAAAATTTTGGCAATTTTTACAAGATCACCCAGATGCTTACTTGTTAGGAAATGAGGAAGTGACTCATATTAAAGGAGGAAGGTTAGACTATGCTTGCATGATAAGCAGTCAGGGAGTCCAGGGAGAATGTGAGATAATAAGGGAGCTAGTCAGTGACCATTTTGTTGTGTATGTTCAATTACCATTAGGGAAGAGACAGGTGAGATATAGGAGGAAGAGATTGAAACTAAACAAGGATGACACAGAAGTGTTTACCCAAATTATAGAGAAATGGTACAGAAATTATACACAAGTCTGTATGGATAGCTTTTATAATGACTTAGTTGGTGAGATAGAAAGATATTTAACTAAGGCAACACAGAAAAAGATAAATGATAAGACACATGGGGCTAGGAAACACTGCTATACCAATGACAAAATGTTGAAGGGATGGACACAAATGTTAAGGGCAGCACATAAAGATTGGGTAAAGAATGGTAGAAGAGAAGAAGATCGGGAAATCTTCATGGATATAGCCAAAACATGTGGGCAGGCTAGGAAGGAGGCAACGGAGAAATATTGGCAAGACTTTGCACTGCACATTGGGGAGAGTAAAAATCTCAAAGAAATATGGCAGGATATTAACAAAATTAGAGGAAAAAGGAGTAATTTTATTAGCCATCCTCATCCAGAGGAAGAAGCTAATAAACTGGTTGACAAATGGGCTAAAGCTGCTAGTGTTGCCTCCCTGCCTAACAGGAAAATATAAGCTTTAGATGAGTGGCAAAATAAAAGAAGAAGATTTATTTCATCAGCTCTAAATATTGTGATGTAACATGTGTAGATATTCCTGAAGATGAGTTATTAAATGCTGTTAAAAAAGGAAAATCTACAGCACCAGGCGAAGATGGTGTGACTTATGAAATTTTGAACTGCTTAGTTGGTATGGAAAATAGTCCATTATTAGATTTATTCAACATGAGCTATGCAGAGGGTAGATTACCAACAGAATGGAAGAAAGCGAAAGTTATTCCTGTCCCTAAGGCAACTGGTGGATACAGGCCGGTGTCTTTAACATCTTGTTTTTCCAAGATGATGGAGAGAGTATTATTAAATAGGCTTGTATATATTGTGGGGGAAAATCTATCTTGTAATTTATTATTTTTTTTTTGGAAGGGAAATGTACTTCAGACTGTGTTATAAAATGTTTATCAAATGATGCAGACAGATGTAGAGTTTTTGTGGATTTACAAGAAACATTTGATAAAGCTCACAGTGAAGTAGTTATGAATGAACTGGCTGCTCTAGGGGTATCAGGAAAGTTGTTACACTGGATAGGTGACTACTTGCATGGAAGGAGAATCTGTGTATGGTATCAGGGATGCTTGTCTGAGGAAAGAGCACTTGAACTAGGCACTCCCCAAGGGGGAATATTGAGTCCAATGTTATTTAATGTGTTAATGAACAACATAGCCTCACACAAATATCCCAAAGGAGTTGTAACCATCATTTATGCAGATGACATCATATTTCATGGAAACTCTGTCAAAAATTTGCAGATTGCATTAAATAATTTTATTGTTCTTTCTCAAAAGATGGGCTTAGTTATAAATGAAGAAAAAACCAAGTGTGAATGTAAAGGAAGAGGAACTGAATCCGTTTTTATAAATGGAAAAATTGTTGAGAAAGTGTCAAAGTATAAATATTTAGGAATGTATATTGGCTTTACTAGTGAAAGTAAAGAGACAGAAATATATCATGTCCTCACTCAATGAAGAGCAAGATTACAGCCCTTGAAGGCTCTAGCATGTTGTGGTAAAGGTGCTGGGGTACCCATACTGAGAATGATGTGTATTTCTACCATCAGATCACTTATAGACTATGCAGCACCTGTCCTCTCTTGTACTGGTGAAGGAAGGCTACGGAAGCTTGAGATCATGCAAAATGAAGCAATGAGAATAATTTTAGGGTGTCAAAAGAATGCAATGATTGAGATAATGAAAATGGAACTAGGGTTACAGAGCATTTCACAAAGGGTCAATGAAATTAATACAGTTGCAGCAGTTCGATTAATGAGAGGGAGCAGTGGAGGTAAATTCGTACAAGATATAAATGATGGTTTAAAAGGTAAAAGGACCTTCTGCAGGCAAGGCAAGAGAGGATACATGAATGGATTAGTAAATATTAGTAAAAAAATGTAATCTGACAGACTGGTGTACAGCTGTTCAGAAGAGTTGTAAGAATCCACCCTGTCAAGAACGAGACGTAGAGTTAGATATAGTGCCTCTCACAATGAAGAAATCATTACATGAACCAGGACAGTTAAGGTCTTTATATGGGGATAAGATTAGTAATTTGCCTAAAATAAACACATTGCATGTATATTGTGACGGTTCAGTTATGTCAAGTGGCAGGGCAGGGTGCGGGATCCTTATAAGACAGTACACAGAACAAGGAAATGATGACATCAAAATTGGACTTCGGTTGAGCAGTTTTATTTCATCAACACAAGCTGAGATATATGCAATGTTAGTAGGATTGGAAAATGTTGTAAAGAGGTATAAAGATGCATATTTTTTTGTTGATAGTAGGGCAGCTTTGGATTCTTTGAACAGTGGGAGTCCAGTCTTTGAACACATTATTGGTTCATGTAGAAAATTAGTAAATACAATAAGGAAAAATGGCCATAATGTTCAATTTGTATGGGTCCCTTCACATGTAGGCATTGGTCTTAATGAAGCAGTAGATATAATAGCAAAAAGAGCCACGGAAAAGGCCGAGATCGACATAATATGTACTAAAACCTTGAAACAATTAAGGAGCAAATTACGGAAAATACAATCAATAGAAGCTAATTTCAAAAGGAATGAAATATACGAGAAAAGTGAAACAATGAAACATTACCACCATGTTCTCATGAACACAAAATTTACATATGGGAAAGATGGAAGTAGGTGGAAAGATTCAGTGTATATGAGGTTAAGATTAGGATATAAATATTATTGGGAACTTGGAGCTGAGAGAAGTGAACAGGATAAAGAATGTAGAGTTTGTAGAACATCCAGATCCCATACCCTGCCACATTATATACTGGAATGCCCATTGCTTAATGTATATAGAAATGCCCATATAAATAATGTCCCCAAGCAAATAGAGCGGATGTTTAAAAATAGGAAAATAGATGAAATATTAAAGAAATATAGAAATTTTGCATCTAGAATATAACTATGTACTATAACTGATTATATGAAATATTAGGGATTTATGTGAGTCCTGAGAGGGACATTCCTGGACTGGGGTGGGGATGACTTATGTCACTTCTAATATAAACATCTCCAGGAGTTAATGTTCTTTAAACACCTAAATAAGTGACATTTCGTGTGTTTACTTACAATTAAATAACTCAATGTTTTACCTTATTAATTTATACCTGATATTATTCGCTCTATACCGGTACTGATTCTACCATACATCAATGCTAAATTTATTTCAGTCTTATTTTATATTTTTCTGGAATAAATAATTTCTAATTTTTAATTGAGGAAGAAGTTGTGAGTATTACCTCCACGTCTTGGCCACCACATACCTCCCTCCTCCACGTCTTGGCCACCACACACCTCCCTCCTCCACGTCTTGGCCACCACATACCTCCCTCCTCCACGTCTTGGCCACCACTCACCTCCCCCCTCCACGTCTTGGCCACCACTCACCTCCCTCCTCCACGTCTTGGCCACCACATACCTCCCTCCTCCACGTCTTGGCCACCACACACACCTCCCTCCTCCACGTCTTGGCCACCACACACCTCCCTCCCACGTCTTGGCCACCACTCACCTCCCTCCTCCACGTCTTGGCCACCACTCACCTCCCTCCTCCACGTCTTGGCCACCACCACTCCCTCCTCCACGTCTTGGACCTCCCTCCTCCACGTCTTGGCCTGGCCACCACTCACTCCCTCCTCCACGACCTTGGCACGTCTTGGCCACACACACACGTCTTCCTCCACGTCTTGGCCACCACTCACCTCCCTCCTCCACGTCTTGGCCACCACACCTCCCTCCTCCACGTCTTGGCCACCACTCACCTCCCTCCTCCACGTCTTGGCCACCACACCTCCCTCCTCCACGTCCACCACATACCTCCCTCCTCCACGTCTTGGCCACCACACTCCACGTCTTCCCTCCTCCACGTCTTGGCCACCACTCACCTCCCTCCTCCACGTCTTGGCCACCACTCTCTCCACGTCTTGGCCACCACTCACCTCCTCCTCCACGTCTTCACACTTACCTCCCTCCTCTTGGCCAGCCACCACTCACCTCCCTCCTCCACGTCTTGGCCACCACATACCCTCCTCCACGTCTTGGCCACCACTCACCTCCCCCTCCACGTCTTGGTCCACGCACCTCCCTCCTCCACGTCTTGGCCACCACACACCTCCCTCCTCCACGTCTTGGCCACCACACACCTCCCTCCTCCACGTCTTGGCCACCACACACCTCCCTCCTCCACGTCTTGGCCACCACTCACCCCCCACTCACTTATGAACTTTGTCATTAACTAAAGCTCACTCCAGGAGTCTTAGCTGTAAGTCTCACAGCGTATAATCTTACATACCGAGGATAAGCCATCAGCGTTACATAAGGAAGGTAGCTGTAGGCTTTCTTATTGACTGTTAAACATTTATTTCCTGGTAAAACCCTTTTTTTTCATCTGTTTGACACATATGTTAATTTTGTTAAAACCAAGGATTATGAATGAAATATACAAGTAATCCTTCTTGGAAATTGATTCGAAAAACATTATCAAATACATAAATCATATTTCATTACGTGTACTCGCTCAAAATGCTGGATATAATGTTCGAAATAAACAAATAAGAATGAATTGTTTTCTACATTTTCGCTAATTACCTGAATAGATAAATTATTAAAGTAAATATATCTGTCCAAGTATGTAAGAGGGACATCTGTGCGGCACAGTGCACACACAGCAGGTGTAAGAGTGTTATGTTCATACACATTAACTCAGGCGGGAAGCAGTTTACTAACAACATTACCTAAATTGAGTGAGAAGCGGGGATTTGTCTTTGCGTCTTAACTAAAATGATCTTTATTCCTGGACTTTTTGCTACGAAAACTAAGACCTTCCTTAACAAATATATCGATCTTACAGGGGAAGTATTGTTATTTATAGTTTGTTTTGTGGAACGTTATGAAGCCCCTCTTAGTTGTGGCGACAACACAGGCCTCAGTTATCACCTTATCACCGCATTACAGTAATTGACTCCCGCATTTAAAAGATTACGTAGTTTAGTTATATCCAATATGTTTGTCAAATTAAGTGCGGGTGGTTAACTTTTGGCAAGAAGCCAAGGCATTAACTGATGGGCTGTGTACTTAGTCTTGTCTAGCGTTCCCTCACCACCAAATTTATGGGTTTGTGTCCAGACAAGCTGGCGGGACACTAATGGTTTCCTCATCTTAAAGTATTACCTATAAAACTGTCGGAGGTGTGGGAAGGTAAGTGATGGGTCCTGACAAGGTGTGAAGTATATGTCGACTGACCGACCATTCGACACTGAAAAACAGACATACTGTCAGTTACGTAATGACCCCAGATAAGATGTGCAATGTTATTCATAAAGACAAGTATTTACAGTTACAATGTTCAGTACTGTGTTATGATGAAATATTATTGTAAACGAAAATGCTCTTAAACAACATAAACTGTCTTTATTCGCTTTATGGACCACAAATACAGTAAGTCGTTTGTCGCTGACTATCAAAATGGATCATAAAAACAACCCCAGATTTCTTCGTCTCTCAAATCATACATGGAGGGTTTTTTTGTTTGTTTTTTTGTTTTTTTTTGTTTTTGTTTTTGTACGGGGATCAGCCCACCCGGGCACAGGTCACTGACCCACATCGGGACCTGGGGGCGAAAATATAAAAACAAAAACAAAAACAAAAACAAAAACAAAAATAATAATAATAATAATAATAATAATAATAATAATAATAATAATAATAATAATAATAATAATAATAATAATAATAATAATAATAATAATACAGTAATTCATAGGAAATAAAATAATAATGATAATAATAATAATAACAACACTAATAATAATAATAATAATAATAAAGAAATACAAAGAAAAAAATCAATAGTGGGAAACGCTACACTACAGTATATGTATGCTTTGTTATCATGTAAGAGAAACAATTGAGACCCTGCAATTGTGTGTAAATGAGGCAAAAAGTCAGATCAGCAACTTGGGACTTGGTCACAATATTCGTGATGCCATATGGCAGCAGGGTCTACCATTAGACAACACATTATGCTTCCAATATCTTCCCAGGCGGTAGTACCTCCCTGTTTGACAGCTGCCTACTACACTGTATATCTACTGCTCTCCTCGTATCTACTTGTCTTCTATCTGCCTCAATTATTCAGTCATCCTATTCCATTATCTCCATAATTTCAAACATCAGCACAATCTCTGCTTTACTTATTCAGACATTTATCTCTCTACCAAATGATCTTTTAATGTTACAGTCCTCACTCTGTCTTCTCTTGATCTTCCTCACCCGAACCTCAAGATAATTATTTCCAAGTTAGTTTGTGTCTTGTCATTCTATTATTGTAACCTCATGTTTCACACCTCAACATCAGACGCTGTATTAATCCTTCCACTATGTCCGCCCCGTTTGGTGTAATGTCATACAGATCCTGAGCTTTTACTAGACACAGCTCCAGTAACTTTAATATTTTTTCTCTGCATATGGCCCACTTTCCCCCGACAACAAACAACAGTTCATTCTTATACAGATGATTCAGCCCTTCTGACTGCCTCAGTCACTCAAAAAAAGAGTTTTCAGTGGTAGACAACAGACATCATCTCTTCCGGAGGATCTCGCTTGGATAGTTTAGTCACTAGTGGGATCTATCCACCGTTGTTTCCATCAACGCAACTAAACTAAAGTACATTTCAACATTGATTTTGGCATATCCATCAGGCCCAATTTTATGTCTTATTCAACCGGTAAACAGTTGGCAAGCGTTTACGTGAAACAGATGCTCACCGAGATTAATTACTGCTGTCATATGTGGGCAGGATGTGGTGTCGTGGCACTTTGTCACCACTACTTGGTGCAGAGGAGAGCAATCAAATTAATCCACAATTATAACCTTACCCTAACACTTCCGGTACTACAGTGACATCTCCCTATTCTCTCTAGTCTATACAGTATATATTTCCAAAGTCGCTGTGTTGACGAAGTACCGTCGATAGTGCCAGCATCTTGCACCATCTATCGGCATTTACCGTATCTCTCAATATCCGATATTCATATCCCGGAACAGCACTTCTTTGAACTCTCCATTTCACAATGTTTTTCCTATGTCACAGCTTCCTGGAGTTTAAAACATCTTGTTGCAAATGTATCTTCACTCTTTGGTGATGGGTCGCCTTGAAAACGATGCCTGTGTAATCTCTCCCTACACTTTCTATTTGTTAAAAGGTGTTTATAGTACACAAATGATATTGACAGTACATATCCTGGAAGTAAACCGAATATAATCGCTATCCAACTTTTCCAACCTGGACCTCTCGAACGGACTTCACCTGCTGAATCTCTATCATATACTAACTGTAACTTGCAGCAGAGTAGTGATGTAAACAAACTATTGAATAATCCTTCTATCAGTTTTATGTTATTTGCTTTACTTCCAGAACAAACTTGCTCAACCACGACAGTTTCAAAGCCCTTCTCCCTGTGTGTAGTACTATAATACATTATGTACAAAGAGGAAACCTCAAATACATTTCCGTTCTTTATACCTCAACTGCCCACACCACCACTACCATTTCCTCCACCCACACCCTTGTATTCAGATCACCAGCACCGACAAAGTATTACCTCTCTCGCTGAACAACACATTTCAGCTCGATTAATCAAAGAGCTTGTTTTTGTGTTTTGTTTCATATTCTTCGTTCAAACTTACCCAACAGTTATTCTGGTCTCGATTTAGTCTATCTTCAACCTATTCCATAATGATCGTAAGCAAATTGATTCATATATTATCACATGTCTCCCTATCTGACCAAAACATTGAAGTTTGTTCTATCCCTCTTCTCTTGTCTATACCTAATAACAGCATCTCTCTCTCTCAGTACTACCTCTCTCCTCCCATGTACTGTATTCCGTCCAGCAAATTCTTCTCACTCACTGCCACCGTCCTGTATTGTAATGGTGTAATCATTGTAACCGATATTGCAGGAGCGTCTTCATATTAGTTCCGAATTACTTCTACATAGTCGATAACCTAATTTATCTAAATATAAAACATTTTGACAAAGAAGAGTTATCTTATAAGGAAAATAAACTCATATCTTCATGATTAACATTCTCAATAAAAACACATCGGTAAACTTGCACCCAAACGAGGTACTAAATCAGTGAGTGGCGGCGAGTGTGTCCTCACTAGATGTGGTGTTGAGAATATCAACCTGGGATGAGAAAGATTTGTTGGTATTTAAATTTACAGAAAACGAAAGGAAAGACTGATAATATATGTATATTCAGGAAAAATAATAATAAGTGAATCAACTATATACTGATCAAATAAATGATGACGTGCTCTAAATTCTATTATCAGTTGATAGCAACACGATAGCCAACCCACAAATAAAATGTAAATTACATACGACATAAAATTTTGAATATTCATAAAACAATTTACATGACGTCAAAAGAGTTCTTTAAATTTTTTGGTTGACTGTAAAATGTATTTTGTAATTTGGCTTAAATTTCATAGTGGATATATTCTTGTCTCTTCTGCTTAACAATATTTCCTTGTTGCTTTCCATTTCAACTTATAATTTAATTATCCAGAAGATTCTTTAGACACTTTCAGAGCTGACTCACACAAGCAGTAAGATAAAGAAAGTCTGACAAAAGTTTATTACAGCTTAATTTTGTTCCTAATAGTTCTCTCAGAAAGATTTTGCCTCTTTGTTGTGTTATGTGTCGCCTCTTCTTACTCTCTCAAGTATTAACTGATCCATCATGTGTGAAGCATCTTGATGGGTCTTCGACACGTGGCGATTTACACGAGTAATATTTGCCTACACATTAAATTCTGTTCCGAGAGCAAAAAAAAAAGAGAATTTTTCGTATTAGTATCATTTTGTATATTATTAAAATATAAATCTATTTATACAAAAGATATGTAAATTAATTGAAAAATTATATCACTAATACTGAAGCAGTAGACGATTCGACTAAAAACTCGCCCAGTGATATTCAGCTGTTGTAATAATTATGTTAAGCTGATAGAGAAGAGCTGATTCTAAAATATACTCCCACAACACCTTGCTCCCGAGTCTAGTTTTACCTAACAGCCTCGACAACATAATCCAGAGACGTCCTCCTCCTTAGCACAAGTTGACGACCCCTTTGTTAACAACATTATCTGGTCTTTTATTTATGACATTCATTACTAAGATATTATACATAACATTACATAGAAAATACATCCACTTCCTGTAATACCTCATTAATATGAGGTGAATTACTACTTTTTATTCTCAAATATCAAAACTCAGAGCTGCATTAATAAAGTATATAACACATACCATTATACGAGTTAAGGAACATCACCCAAGGGTAAAGAGTGTAAAAAGCAACAACACATTAGACCCGCAGTTGTGTATCATCAATTACCGGGGATGGTGGGGTAAAACTCTGCGGTTACCACACGCCAAGTTTCACTACCTTCCCCCCCCCTTTTTTTTAAATATATATTTTTTACCTGTTACAATACTTTCCCGAATACACACGCCGTTGGTCTTTATATAACAACAAGAAAAATCTGAAATCTCGAGTATAAAAGCTCCTAGGATCAGTACAGTATCTCAGTAGGCAGGTATGTATATGATTACCTTTACATGCATGTTTTTATTCACGTATCCGTACCGTATGTATAAAGTTCTCTATGTATTAATAAATTTCATCAAAGTATGTCAAAAACCAACGAGTATGTTTCAATAAATTTATGTATATTCGTGATGTAAGAGTTTCATGGGTGATCGGGATGTCACTCTCTAAGAATTGTAATATTTGTTTTTTGGTACTTGAGGGATGTCCACCGATATCTAGGCAAATATTTTCATCATAGTTTCTTATACATGTAAATAGAAAGGTATAATATTTGACCTTATCTGCCAGCCTTACAATAGCCTCGTTTTGTCACCCCTTTCAGGTGCACCAGAGCTCCTTATACCACTCCATGGTGATCAATTAGTGTGCGAGTGTACTTGATCTTTATCTTTAATTTCACTACTTTTAAACTTTTTACCTTACCTTACCTAACCTAACCTAACCTAACCTAACCTAACCTAACCTAACCTAACCTAACCATCGGGTACTTTTCATATGACTTAACTATTACCAAAGAAAATTATTGATGGTGATCTCGGCCAATATTATGATGAGACGAAATCACTAAAATGGGCCGAGGTCACCACTGAATGTGGGCCGAGGTTACCACTAGATGTGACCCAAGGTTATCACTGGATGTGGGCCGAGGTCACCACTGGATGCGGGCCGAGGTTACCACTGGATGCGGGCCGAGGTTACTTGGCCGAATTTACCATAGGCCGACGTCACTGGCACCCGAGATTGTGCTGCTGTCATCAACACAAGAAAACGCCTCAACTCTTGTGTATATGTAAACACTGATATTATGATCTGATTTATAATTAAACCTGAAATGTTGGATTGTTTAAGTTAAAAGAGATTTGTTAAACTATTATTTTGGGGGGAAATTTAACTTAAACAAAGAGACATCGGAAAATTTGTTCAGACTTGTACCCAGAACCAGCAGAACCTGATGGTCAGTCCCCCGTAAGGTCACGGTGTCTCTGTTATATAAAGTTTGTAAGGTGCTTATATATTACAGCTTCACTTCTCTTAATATACAGTATTGGTTAATGTATAAAAGCTATTTTATAATGAATAATTCACTCCTCTTGTATATCTTTGTCACTTATTTATTCTTATACTAATACAATAAGCAGAGCAATGAAGAATATATATACTTTATCAATAAAATGATTCCATTATAACCATACAGTAATTTAATAAGTCGGTAAATGAGGAAGTGAAATACTCTCTCAGAATTGTATCAACTTTATTAAGAAGAATTATTTAGTAATTGTTTTATAACTCGTGGCATCTCCAAGACCATCTATGTTTTCAATCCGTCGACCCTCTAGAAAATACTTTGTGGTTCCCCAGTTGAGAAGCTCTGGTAGAGAAGTAGAGTGATAGTGTAGACACCGACACAGGCTATAAACCAGTTTAAAATAATTCAGATGGGAAGTGTACATGATGAGACTAACTTCGCGATTACTAACACATACTTAAAAAAAATCATTATGGAGAGGAACTATCCGGTACACGCAGTGAGTTTCATTTTGACTGATGTGTATGTGGGCGAACCTCCCATCACCTATAAGGCCATCAGTGACGGACACACCTGGTCTGGACTACTAATCAAAACAGCTTCTAATTTCCATGGTTAAGGATGCCTGATATTATTTCCCATTTGAAATACACTTAAATTTGGATTAATTCAGGTCATCGGACTTAAGTGACTTTATCTTGTTAAATTATTACCATTAGCTACAACAACACGGAATGTACTGAGCATCAGGCGAGCTTCTATAGGCTTTTAACCTTATTATGCCCTCGTTAACTAGTGGGTGGAGTAAACCCGTACCCATAATAAAACACCAGTTTGATAAAGGAATAATGACCGTGTAGAGATAAATCTGTATTGTGGAGTAATCGCTTAATAGATGCTGTTTCACGTGATATTTTACTTAGACTAAAATTATCACTACCATGAAACATCTGTACGTGTTACCAAGATTAATATACAAAGATAAAGTTCTATTAGAATATATCAAATATAATCCTCAAATTGTTTTCTATATATTTTAATGTAACCTAAAACTAAAGGGCTCATCAGGAAATACTAAATAACGTAAAATTATTTTTTCTTTACAAAACAAAAATTGAATCCCTATTTGAAAACAGATATCTTAGACTGACAAGGTGACAGTTGGTTGCCTCTATTCCGGGCTTTGAATGTTTACATTTATTTGATCCTAAAGGAGTAGAAAAAGTAAATTTACTTAAAATATGAGAGTAACATTTTTTTACCTAATCGTTATCAATTTTATATTATATGTAACCCCAAAAAATAGTATTTTTATTACCTGACTGTGGCTATAGCTCTAGTGTGTTTACTTATGTGTTACCAGAGAATTAGGCTAAGGTCTGGGTGACTCCTCATACTTTACTTGAGCAAGAAATCTATTTTTTTCCCGAGATCGAGATTTTTAAAAGTTGAGATCAAGATCCTTCGCAATTTTAACATTTATGAATCATCTAAGGACTTGCCCGCCCAGGTAGCACTTGAGTGGCTAAACTTCAAATAGGATATTCTTTTGGTCGTGTTTATACAACTATGACTATTTTCAAGTTAATGGATGGCTGGAGGTTTAGTGTTATTAAAAAAAAATTAGCGGAAATATTTACCAATTAGTATGGGTATATACTGTACGTACTAACTACCAACGGATTTACATTACCATGATTATAAATTAAAATTCCGGACCAAACAGACGTACAACTTGCGATACCCAGACCCACTGAGACCACCACCATGCACTCCTCTCAAACCCAGACTTCTTAAAATATATCTACCGCCTGAATATTAAAATATTTGTGAAACCTTATTTTGATCCCATTGAAAATTATTATGACATATACTCATAAGTTTCTAAGAATTACCAAATACCAATAATTTACTATGCGACCGTTACGACATGTCTATTTCAATCAATCAATCAAACATGTCGGTACAGTGATTTCAATGGCAACTATTAATTTACTAATCAGTGTACTGAATTACGCAAGATTAGTAAGAATAAATGATTTTTTTTGTCCTTAGGCTCAACAAATGGTAACGTCAATATAGCACCATCATTAAAATACAATATAGTTCTTTATTCTAACTCTCACTCACTGTCCTACACAGAATGTTTCTCTAAAGCATACATGTTAATTGTAATTACTGTTATTACACTCTAAACTAATTGATAATAACAATAACTCCAGGTGTTACACATTACTGCTGTCTAACTAAATCTGATTCGTGGAGAAACGTAAGCTGTTCTGGGTGAGGGTTAAAACTCTGCCTCTCTCCCCGGGAGTGTTGTAGAGTCCTGAGAGTGAGTTTCACTGCCTCCCTCCCTTATAGCTCTCCCTGCAGGTGCTGGGCGGCCGGCGGCATGTGTGTGGTCTGGTCGCCCGAATAACCGCACTGAGACTAACTGCTAGAGTTTGGGCAAGTTGTGAGGTTAACGGAGAATAACATGGGCTTCCTATTCTGGTGCCAGCGAGGATACATTACATACCTGGGTTATGAAGTTATGGTGTAGTAGGGAGAGGAGGACTCCTGCCTGGTGAGGATATAAGCTAGGGAGAAGAGGTAGGTAGCCTGGGAAAAGGTATCGATGTGGATGCTATATGTTGTGGGCGCCAGGGGTGGGCGCCAGTGTTCGTTTGGAAACGTTTGCGATACTTTTAATTTAATTATACTCCTTGGCAGAAAGGGTTTAATTATAATTTATCATTGAAACTAATTGAATTGAAAACTATGAGGTTTGAAGTGATGAAGAATAATAGATGGTTAGATCTTGATGTCTGTAACTGCGGAAACCGACTTTCTTTTGTTTGAACACGTCAGCTGACACAGTGGAGGGTCGGACAGGGTGGAAAATCACAACGGACAGGAGAGTTAGAGCCACAGTATGTATAAGGCAGCAGGGAAGGAGGTCTTATTTTTGTTTTTTAATTTCTGAAAGCTTAAGTTTTATGATGTGCTGTACCTACTTCATGGTGTAAAGCACTAATGCCTCAAACATAGTTAACTACATAATACACAAAGTTACAAATATGTACCTTACTCTTGCCATAAGAAAATAATAAATGCACCAGCGGATTTTTTTTATTAAAAGTGTACTCATCTATACAAATTAATAATAACTTGGCGCTAATACTATCCCAGGCAAATAGAAAAATAACGTGTTTACAGAAGCTTTCACAATTTATGTAGATGACGCAATGTACTTATTTGGCAAAGGAATGATCAAGAATAAGGAAATACAATATCTAATCGTATGGAAACAAACTTCAGCTTTACAGTAAAAACAAAATACATTCCAGGAACAGTGATCCATTAAACTCAACACTGGTACATGGGGTTAAACACATATAACACACACACTCCATCTAGACACACACTCCATCTAGAGGCATGCAAGTGCACTGATCTACTCAATGGGTTTCAAAC
>NW_024715783.1:0-14237 GCF_018991925.1 Homarus americanus | reverse complement strand
GAAAGTCCTCTGATCGAGTAAAACAAAGTCTCCTGATCGAGTATTACAAAGGCCCCTAATCGAGTATAACAAAGCCCCCTGGACGAGTATAACAAAGTTCCCTGATCGAGTATAACAAAGTCCCATGATCGAGTATAACAAAGTCCCCTGGTCCAGTATAACAAAGTCCCCTGATCGAGTATAACATATCACCCTGATCGAGTATTACAGTCTCCTGGCCCAGTATAACAAAGTCCCCAGATCGAGCGTAACAAAGTCCCCTGATCGACTATAACAAAGTCCCCAGGTCGAGTATAACAAAGGCCCTGATCGAATGAGACAAAGTCCCCTGATCGAGTATAACAAAGTCCCCTGATCGAGTATAACAAAGCTCCCTGGACGAGTATAACAACAACCCCTGATCGTGTATAACAAAGTCCCCTGATCGAGTATTACATATCCCCTGATCGAATATAACAAAGTCCCTGGTGGAGTATAACAAAGTCCCCTGATCGAGTATCACAAAGGCCACTAATCGAGTATAACAAAGTCTCCTGATCGAGTATAACAAAGGCCCATGGTCGAGTATAACAAAGTCCCCTGATCGAGTGTAACAAAAGTCCCCTGATCAAGTAAAACATATCCCCTGATCGAGTATAAAAAAGTCCCTGGTGGAGTATAACAAAGTCCCCTGGTCGAGTATAACAAAGTTTTCTAATCGAGTATAACAAAGGACCCTGGTTGAGTATAACAAGTCCTCTGATCAGAGTATAACAAAGTCCCCTAATCGAGTAAAACAAAGGTCCCTGATGGTATAACATATCCCCTGATCGGTATAACAAAAGTCCTCTGGTGAGTATAACGAAACCCTGAACCTTGAAGTATAACAAAGTCCTGGTAGAGTGTATAACAAAGTCCAGTGATCGAGTATAACAAAGGCCCCTCATCGAGTATAGCAAAGTCCATTGGTCAAATAGAGAAAAGTCCACTGATCGAGTATGACAAAGTCCCCTGATCAAGTATAAAAAAGTCCCCTCGTCGAGTATAACAAAGCCCCCTGATCGATTATAACAAAGTCCCCAGATCGAGCATAACAATGTCCCCTAATCGATTACAACAAAGTCCCCTGTTCGAGTATAACAAGGGGCCCTGATCGAGTAAGACAAAGTCCCCATCGAGCATAACAAAGTCCCCTAATCGATTATAACAAAGTCCCCTGGTCGAGTATAACAAAGTCCCTTGATCGAGTATAACAAAGTCCATTGGTCAAATATAGGAAAGTCCACTGATCGAGTATAACAAAGTCCCAGATCGCGCATAACAAAGTCCCCTGATCGATTATAAAAAGTTCCCTGGTCGAGTATAGCAAAGGGACTGATCAGATGAACCAAAGTCTGATCGAGTATACTACAGTCCCCTAATAAAGTATGATAAAGCCTTATACTCAGTATAACGTTCCCCCTGGTCAAAAGTGTATGCATGAAGTCCACTGAAAGGTATAGCAAAGCCTCCCACATCGGTATAAGAAGTCCCTGGTCGGGTATAACAAGCGTAATCCCGGTATAACAAAAGTCCCCCTGGTCGATGTAGCAAAGTCCCTATTCGGGTCTAACAGGTATAAATTCCCCATATCAGACCTGTAAGGTCCCCATATCCAGGTACGCAAAGTCCCTAATCGAGTATAACAAAGGTCCCTGGTCGAGTATAACAAAGTTCCCTGATCGAGTGTAACAAAAGTCCCCTGATCGAGAATAACAAAGTCCCATAATCAAGTATAAAAATATCCCCTGGTCCAGTGTAACAAAGTCCCCTGATCGAGTATAACAAAGTCCCCTAATCAAGTATGACAAAGTCCCCTGATCAAGTATAACAAAGGCCCCTCATAGAATATAACAAAGTCCATTGGTCAAATATAGGAATGTCCACAGATCGAGTATGACAAAGTCCCCTGATCAAGTATAAAAAAGTCCCCTGGTCGAGTATAGCAATGTCCCCTGGTCGAGTATAACAAAGTCCCTTGATCGAGTGTAACAAAAGTCCCCTGATCAAGTATAACAAAACTCCCCTGATCGAGTAAAACAAAGTCCCCTAATCAAGTATAAAAATGTCCCTTGGTCCAGTGTAACAAAGTCCCCTGATCGAGTATAACAATTTCCCCTAATCAAGTATAACAAAGTCCCCTGATAAAGTATAACAAAGGCCCCTCATAGAGTATAACAAAGTCCATTGGTCAAATATAGGAAAGTCCACAGATCGAGTATGACAAAGTCCCCTGATCAGGTATAACAAAGCCCCCTGATCGAGTATAACATATCCTCTGATCGAGTATAACAAAGTCCTCTGGTCGAATATGACAAAGGCCCCTGGTCGAGTATAACAAAGTCCCTTGATCGAGTGTAACAAAACTCCTCTGATCATGTATAACAAAACTCCCCTGATCGAGTAAAACAAAGTCCCCTAATCAAGTATAAAAATGTCCCCTGGTCCAGTGTAACAAAGTCCCCTGATCGAGTATAAAAAAGTCCCCTGGTCGATTATAGCAAGTCCTCTGGTCGAGTATATCAAAGCCCCCTCATCGAGTATAACAAAGGCCACTAATCGAGTATAACAAAGTCCCCTGATCGAGTATAACAAAGTCCCCTTTAGAGTATAACAAAGTCCACTGATCGAGTATAACAAAGTCCCCTAGTTGAGTATAACAAAGTCCCTTGATCAAGTATAACATATTCCCTGATTGTGTATAACAAAGTCCTCTGGTCGAGTATAAAAAAGTCCCCTGATCGAGTATAACAAAGTCACCTTGTCGAGTATAGCAAAGTCCCCTCATCGAGTATAACAAAGTCCATTGGTCAAGGATAAAAAAGTCCCCTTATCGAGTATAACAAAGTCCCCTAATAGAGTATAACAAAGGCCCCTGGTCGAGTATAACAAAGTCCCCTGATCGAGTGTAACAAAAGTCCCCTGACCGAGTATAACAAAGTCCCCTGATCGAGTATAAAAATGTCCCCTGGTCCAGTGTAACAAAGTGCCCTGATCGAGTATAAAAAAGTTCCCTGGCCCAGTATAATAAAGTCCCTAGATCGAGCATACCAAAGTCCCCTGATCGTTTATAACAAAGTCCCCCGGTCGAGTAGAGCAAAGGGCCCTGATCGAGTAAGACAAAGTCCCCTGATCGAGTATAACAAAGTCCCATGATCGAGTATAAAAAAGCCCCCCTAGACGAGTATAACAAAGTCGTCTGGTCGAGTATAACAAAGTCCCCTAATCGAGTATAACAAAGTCCCCTGGTCGACTATAGCAAAGTCCCCTGGTCGAGTATAACAATGCCTCCTCATCGAGTATAACAAAGTCCCCTAATCAAGTATAACAAAGTCCCCTAATCGAGTATAACAAAGACCCTGGTCGAGTATAACAAAGTCCCTTAATCGAGTATAACAAAGTCCCCTGGTCGACTATATCAAAGTCCCCTGGTCGAGTATAACAAAGGCCCCTCATCGAGTATAACAAACTCCATTGGTCAAGTATAAAAAAAGTTCCCTGGTCGAGTTATAACAAAGTCCCCTAATCGAGTATAACAAAGTCCCCTTTTCGAGTATAGCAAAGTCCCCTGATGGAGTATGACAAAGCCTCCTGATCGAGTATAACAAAGTCCCCTAATCGAGTATAACAAAGCCCCCTGTTCGAGTATAACGAAGTCCCCTGGTCGAGTATAGCAAAGTCCCATCATCGAGTATAACAAAGCCTCCTGATCGAGTATAACAAAGACCCCTGATCGAGTATAACAAAGTCCCCTGTTCGAGTCTAACAAAGTCCCCTTATCGAATATAACAAATTCCCCTTATCGAGTATAACAAAGTCCCCTTATCGAGTATAACAAAGTCCCCTTATCGAGTATAACAAAGGCCCCTGGTCGAGTATAACAAAGTTCCCTGATCTAGTGTAACAAAGTCTGATCCCGAGAATAACAAGTCCCTAATCAGTATAAAAAGGCTGTCCTGAATTTCAGTGTAACAAAGTCCACTGATCGAGTATAACAAAGTCCCCTGGTCGAGTATAACAAAGTCCCCTGATCGAGTATAACCAAGGCCCCTCATCGAGTTTAGCAAAGTCCATTGGTTAAATATAGGAAAGTCCACTGATCGAGTATAACAAAGTCCCAGATCGAGCATAACAATGTCCCCTGATCGATTATAACCAAGTCCCCTGGTCGAGAATAGCAAAGGGCCCTGATCGAGTATAACAAAGTCCCCTAATCGAGTATAACAAAGCCCCCTGGACGAGTATAACAAAGTTCCCTGATCGAGTATAACAAAGTCCTATGATCGAGTATAATAAAGTCCCTAGGGTCGGTATAAACAAGTCCTGATCGAGTATGTATCCCTGATCGAAATTACGATCATACCAACAGCCTGCCAAAACCCCAGATCAAATAGTAACAAAGGTCCCTGATCGATTATAACAAAGTCCCCAGGTCATGAGTATAACAAAAGCCCTGCAGCGATAGAGCAGAGTCCTGATCGAGTATAACAAAGTCCCCTGATCGAGTATAACAAAGCCCCCTCGACGAGTATAACAAAGACCCCTGATCGTGTATAACAAGGTCCCCTGATCAAGTATTACATATCCCCTGATCAAATATAAGAAAGTCCCTGGTTGAGTATAAGAAAGACCCCTGATCGAGTGTAACAAAAGTCCCCTGATCAAGAATAACAAAGTCCCCTGATCGAGTATAAAAATGTCCCCTGGTCAAATGTAACAAAGTCCCCTGATCGAGTATAAAAAAGTTCCCTGGCCCAGTATAACAAAGTCCCTAGATCGAGCATACCAAAGTTCCCTGATCGAGTATAGCAAAGTCCTCTGGTCGAGTATGACAAAGTCCCCTGATAGAGTATAACAAAGTCCCCTGGTTGAGTATAACAAAGTCCTAATGCGAGGTATAACGAGTCCTGGTGGTATAACAAAGTCCTGATCAAATTATAACATATCCCTGATAGGGTATAACAAAATCTCCTGGACCAGTTTAAGCAAAGTCGAGGATCAGGCAACCGGTCCCTAATCGGTTATAACAGATCCTGGTCGGGCTAGATCGGAAGTAAAGATGAAGTCCCTCGATCGAGCATACAACAAAGATCCCCTGTTCCTAATTATAACCGGCCCTGGACAGGTATAACAAAAGTCCTGAACCGAAGTAGCATAAGTCCCCTGATGGGAGTAGAAACCTGTCCCTGATCGAGTATAAAAAAGTCCTGGTGGAGTATAACAAAGTCCCTGGTCAGATGTAAAGTCCTCGCCAAAGGTATAACAAAGGCCCCTCATCGAGTATAACAAAGTCCTCTGATCAAGTATAACATAGTCCCCTAATCGAGTAAAACAAAGTCCCCTAATAGAGTATAACAAAGGCCCCTGGTCGAGTATAACAAGTTCCCTAGTCGAGTGTAACAAAAGTCCCCTGATCGAGTATAACAAAGTCCCCTGATCGAGTATAAAAATGTCCCCTGGTCCAGTGTAACAAAGTGCCCTGATCGAGTATAAAAAAGTTCCCTGGCCCAGTATAATAAAGTCCCTAGATCGAGCATACCAAAGTCCCCTGATCGTTTATAACAAAGTCCCCCGGTCGAGTAGAGCAAAGGGCCCTGATCGAGTAAGACAAAGTCCCCTGATCGAGTATAACAAAGTCCCATGATCGAGTATAAAAAAGCCCCCTAGACGAGTATAACAAGTGGTCTGTGATAAAGATATAACAAAGTCCCTAATCGAGTATATCAAAATTCTAATCGCGTTATAGCAAAGATCCTACTGGTCGGTATAACAGGTGCTTGTTCCAATTATAACAAAGTCCTAGTTGACTATAGCAAGAATCCCTAGTCGGCGAGCGCAACAAAAGGCCCCTCATCGAGTATAACCAAACTCCATTGGTCAGAAGTATAAAGTTCCCTGGTCGAGTATAACAAAGTCCCCTAATCGGTATAACAAAGCCCCTTTTTCAGTATAGCAAAGTCCCTGATGGAGTATAGTGACCAAAGCCTCCTGATCGAGTATAACAAAGTCCCCTAATCGAGTATAACAAAGCCCCCTGTTCGAGTATAACGAAGTCCCCTGATCGAGTATAGCAAAGTCCCCTCATCGAGTATAACAAAGCCTCCTCATCGAGTATAACAAAGTCCCCTGATCGAGTATAACAAAGTCCCCTGTTCGAGTCTAACAAAGTCCCCTTATCGAGTATAACAAATTCCCCTTATCGATTATAACAAAGTCCCCTTATCGAGTATAACAAAGTCTCCTAATCGAGTATAACAAAGGCCCCTGGTCGAGTATAACACAGTTCCCTGATCGAGTGTAACAAAAGTCCCCTGATCGAGAATAACAAAGTCCCCTAATCGAGCATAAAAATGTCCCCTGGTTCAGTGTAACAAAGTCCCCTGATCGAGTATAACAAAGTCCCCTAATCAAGTATAACAAAGTCCCCTGATCGAGTTTAACAAAGTCGCCTGATCGAGTATAACATATCCTCTGATCGAGTATAACAAAGTCCTCTGGCCGAGTATGACAAAGTCCCCTGATCGAGTATAACAAAGTCCCCTGGTCGAGTATAACAAAGTCCCCTGATCGAGTATAACCAAGGCCCCTCATCGAGTTTAGCAAAGTCCATTGGTCAAATATAGGAAAGTCCACTGATCGAGTATAACAAAGTCCCAGATCGAGCATAACAATGTCCCCTGATCGATTATAACAAAGTCCCCTCGACGAGTATAACAAAGACCCCTGATCGTGTATAACAAAGTCCTCTGATCAAGTATTACATATACCCTGATCAAATATAAGAAAGTCTCTGGTTGAGTATAAGAAAGACCCCTGATCGAGTGTAACAAAAGTCCCCTGATCAAGAATAACAAAGTCCCCTGATCGGAAGTGTAAAAATGTCTGGTCCAGGTGTAACAAAGTCCCCTGATCAGGTATAAAAAGTTCCTGGCCCAGTATAAGCAAAGTCCCTGGATCAGGCATACCAGTTCCTGATCGAGGTATAGCAAAGTCCTCTGGTCAGGTACTTGACAAAGTCCCCTGATAAGTATAACAAAGTCCCTGGTTGGGTATAACAGAAGTCCCTGATCAGTATATCCTTATCTCCTGAGTTAGGTATAACAGTCCTCTGGTCGAGTATAAAAAGTCCCTGATCAGGTATTACATATCCCTGATCCCGAATATAACCGAAGTCCCTGGTGGAGTATAACAAAGTCCCCTGATCGAGTATCACAAAAGTCTCCTGATCGAGTATAACAAAGGCCCCTGGTCGTGTATAACAAAGTCCCCTGATCGAGTGTAACAAAAGTCCCCTGATCAAGTATAACAAAGTCCCCTGATCGAGTATAAAAATGTCCCCTGGTCCAGTGTAACAAAGTACCCTGATCGAGTAAAAATAGTTCCCTGGCCCAGTATAACAAAGTCCCTAGATCGAGCATACCAAAGTTCCCTGATCGAGTATAACAAAGTCCCCTGATCGAGTATAACAAAGCCCCCTAGACGAGTATAACAAAGTTCCCACATCAAGTATAAAAAAGTTCCCTAATCGAGTATAACAAAGCCCCTGGTCCAGTATAACAAAGTCCCCTGAGCAAGTATAACATATCCCCTAATAGAGTATAACAACGTCTCCTAGCCCAGTTTAACAAAGTCACCAGATCGAGCGTAACAAAGTCCCCTAATCGATTATAACAAAGTCCCCTGGTCGAGTATAACAAAGGCCCCTGATTGAGTAAGACAAAGTCCCCTGATCGAGCATCATAAAGTCCCCTGAACCGAGTATAACAAAGTCCCCTGATCGAGTATAAAAAAGTCCCTGGTGGAGTATAACAAAGTCCCCTGGTCGAGTATAACAAAGTTTTCTAATCGAGTATAACAAAGGACCCTGGTTGAGTATAACAAAGTCCTCTGATCAAGTATAACAAAGTCCCCTAATCGAGTAAAACAAAGTCCCCTGATCGAGTATAACATATCCCCTGATCGAGTATAACAAAGTCCTCTGGTCGAGTATAACAAAGACCCCTGAACGAGTATAACAAAGTCCCCTGGTCGTGTATAACAAAGTCCAGTGATCGAGTATAACAAAGGCCCCTCATCGAGTATAGCAAAGTCCATTGGTCTAATAGAGAAAAGTCCACTGATCGAGTATGACAAAGTCCCCTGATCAAGTATAAAAAAGTCCCCTCGTCGAGTATAACAAAGCCCCCTGATCGATTATAACAAAGTCCCCAGATCGAGCATAACAATGTCCCCTAATCGATTACAACAAAGTCCCCTGTTCGAGTATAACAAAGGGCCCTGATCGAGTATTACAAAGTCTCATGGCCCAGTATAACAAAGTCCCCTCGAGTATAAAAAAGGCCCTGATCGAGTAAGACAAAATCCCCTGATCGAGTATAACAAAGTCCCCTAATCGAGTATGATAAAGCCGCCTACTCGAGTATAACAAAGTCCCCTGGTCGAGTGTAGCAAAGTCCACTGAAGGAGTATAACAAAGCCTCCACATCGAGTATAAGAAAGTCCCCTGATCGAGTATAACAAAGCCGCTTAATCGAGTATAACAAAGTCCCCTGGTCGAGTATAGCAAAGTCCCCTGTTCGAGTCTAACAAAGTCCCCTTATCGAGTATAACAAATTCCCCTTATCGAATATAACAAAGTCCCCTTATCGAGTATAACAAAGTCCCCTAATCGAGTATAACAAAGGTCCCTGGTCGAGTATAACAAAGTTCCCTGATCGAGTGTAACAAAAGTCCCCTGATCGAGAATAACAAAGTCCCATAATCAAGTATAAAAATATCCCCTGGTCTAGTGTAACAAAGTCCCCTGATCGAGTATAACAAAGTCCCCTGATCGAGTATAACAAAACCCCTTGGATGAGTATAACAAAGTTTCCTAATCGAGTATAACAAAGTCCCCAGATCGAGTATAACAAAGTCCAATGCTACAGTATAACAAAGCCCCCTGATCGAGTATAACATATACCTGATCGAGTATAACAACGTCTCCTGGCCCAGTTTAACAAAGTCCCCAGATCGAGCATAACAAAGTCCCCTAATCGATTATAACAAAGTCCCCTGGTCGAGTATAACAAAGGGCCCTGATCGAGTAAGACAAAGTCCCCTCATCGAGTATAACCTAGTCCTCTGATGCTAGTATAACAAAGCCCCTTGGACGAGTATAACAAAGTCCCCTGAACCGAGTATAACAAAGTCCCCTGATCGAGTACAACATATCCCCTGATCGAGTATAACAAGTCCCTGGTGGTGTATATTAAAGTCCCCTGGTCGAGTATAACAAAGTTTTCTAATCGAGCATAACAAAGGCCCCTTGTCGAGTATAACAAAGTCCTCTGATCAAGTATAACAAAGTCCCCTGATCGAGAATAACAAAGTCCCCTAATCAAGTATAACAAAGTCCCCTGATCGAGTATAACAAAGTCCCCTGATCGAGTATAACATATCCCCTCATCGAGTATAACAAAGTCCCCTGGTCGAGTATAACAAAGTCCCCTGATCGAGTATAACAAAGACCCCTCATCGAGTATAGCAAAGTCCATCGGTCAAATATAGGAAAGTCCACTGATCGAGTATGACAAAGTCCCCTGATCAAGTATAAAAAAGTCCCCTGGTCGAGTATAACAAAGTCCCCTGATCGAGTATAACAAAGTCCCCTGGTCGAGTATAACAAAACCCCCTCATCAAGTATAACAAAGGCCCCTAATCGAGTATAGCAAAGTCCCCTGATTGAGTATAACAAAGTCCCCTGATCGAGTATAACAAAGTCCTCCGGTTGAGTATAACAAATCCCGTGATCGAGTATAACATATCCCCTGATAGAGTATAACAAAGTCCTCTGGTCGAGTATAAAAAAGTCCCCTAATCGAGTATAACAAAGTCCCCTGCTCGAGTATAACAAATGCCCCTGATCGACTATAACAAAGGGCCTTCATCGAGTATAAGAAAGTCCATTGGTCAAGTATAAAAAAGTCCCCTGGTCGAGTATAACAAAGTCCCCTCATCGTGTATAACAAAGTCCCCTGGTCGAGTATAGCAAAGTCCCATGATCAAGTATAACAAAGCCTTCTGATCGAGTATAACAAAGTCCCCTGATCGAATATAACAAAGCCCCCTGCACGAGTATAAGAAAGTCCTCTTATCGAGTATAACAATGTCTCCTGATCGAGTATTACAAAGGCCCCTCATCGAGTCCAAAAAAGGCCCCTAATCAAGTATAACAAAGTCCCCTGATCGAGTATAACAAAGTCCCCTAATCGAGTATAACAAAGCCCCCTTGACGAGTATAACAAAGTTCCCTGATCGAGTATAACAAAGTCCCATGATCGAGTATAACAAAGTCCCCTGGTCCAGTATAACAAAGTCCCCTGATCGAGTATAACATATCCCCTGATCGAGTATTACAAAGTCTCCTGGCCCAGTATAACAAAGTCCCCAGATCGAGCGTAACAAAGTCCCATGATCGACTATAACAAAGTCCCCAGGTCGAGTATAACAAAGGCCCTGATCGAATGAGACAAAGTCCCCTGATCGAGTATAACAAAGTCCCCTGATCGAGTATAACAAACCTCCCTGGACGAGTATAACAACAACCCCTGATTGTGTATAACAAAGTCCCCTGATCGAGTATTACATATCCCCTGATCGAATATAACAAAGTCCCTGGTGGAGTATAACAAAGTCCCCTGATCGAGTATCACAAAGGCCACTAATCGAGTATAACAAAGTCTCCTGATCGAGTATAACAAAGGCCCCTGGTCGAGTATAACAAAGTCCCCTGATCGAGTGTAACAAAAGTCCCCTGATCAAGTATAACAAAGTCCCCTGATCGAGTATAAAAATGTCCCCTGGTCCAGTGTAACAAAGTACCCTGATCGAGTATAAAAAAGTTCCCTGGCCCAGTATAACAAAGTCCCTAGATCGAGCATACCAAAGTTCCCTGATCGAGTATAACAAAGTCCCCTGATCGAGTATAACAAAGCCCCCTAGACGAGTATAACAAAGTTCCCACATCAAGTATAAAAAAGTTCCCTAATCGAGTATAACAAAGCCCCTGGTCCAGTATAACAAAGTCCCCTGATCAAGTATAACATATCCCCTGATAGAGTATAACAACGTCTCCTGGCCCAGTTTAACAAAGTCACCAGATCGAGCGTAACAAAGTCCCCTAATCGATTATAACAAAGTCCCCTGGTCGAGTATAACAAAGGCCCCTGATTGAGTAAGACAAAGTCTCCTGATCGAGCATAACAAAGTCCCCTGAACCGAGTATAACAAAGTCCCCTGATCGAGTAAAACATATCCCCTGATCGAGAATAAAAAAGTCCCTGGTGGAGTATAACAAAGTCCCCTGGTCGAGTATAACAAAGTTTTCTAATCGAGTATAACAAAGGACCCTGGTTGAATATAACAAAGTCCTCTGATCAAGTATAACAAAGTCCCCTAATCGAGTAAAACATATCCCCTGATCGAGTATAACAAAGTCCTCTGGTCGAGTATAACAAAGACCCCTGAACGAGTATAACAAAGTCCCCTGGTCGTGTATAACAAAGTCCAGTGATCGAGTATAACAAAGGCCCCTCATCGAGTATAGCAAAGTCCATTGGTCAAATAGAGAAAAGTCCACTGATCGAGTATGACAAAGTCCCCTGATCAAGTATAAAAAGGTCCCCTCGTCGGGTATAACAAAGCCCCCTGATCGATTATAACAATGTCCCCTAATCGATTACAACAAAGACCCCTGTTCGAGTATAACAAAGGGCCCTGATCGAGTAAGACAAAGTCCCCATCGAGCATAACAAAGTCCCCTAATCGATTATAACAAAGTCCCCTGGTCGAGTATAACAAAGTCCCTTGATCGAGTATAACAAAGTCCATTGGTCAAATATAGGAAAGCCCACTGATCGAGTATAACAAAGTCCCAGATCGCGCATAACAATGTCCCCTGATCGATTATAAAAAGTTCCCTGGTCGAGTATAGGAAAGGGACTGATCGAGTAAGACAAAGTCCCCTGATCGAGTATAACACAGTCCCCTAATCGAGTATAACAAAGCCCCCTGGAGAAGTATAACAACGTTCCCTGATCGAGTATTACAAAGTCTCATGGCCCAGTATAACAAAGTCCCCTCGAGTATAAAAAAGGCCCTGATCGAGTAAGACAAAATCCCCTGATCGAGTATAACAAAGTCCCCTCATCGAGTATGATAAAGCCGCCTACTCGAGTATAACAAAGTCCCCTGGTCGAGTGTAGCAAAGTCCACTGAAGGAGTATAACAAAGCCTCCACATCGAGTATAAGAAAGTCCCCTGATCGAGTATAACAAAGCCGCTTAATCGAGTATAACAAAGTCCCCTGGTCGAGTATAGCAAAGTCCCCTGTTCGAGTCTAACAAAGTCCCCTTATCGAGTATAACAAATTCCCCTTATCGAATATAACAAAGTCCCCTTATCGAGTATAACAAAGTGCCCTAATCGAGTATAACAAAGGTCCCTGGTCGAGTATAACAAAGTTCCCTGATCGAGTGTAACAAAAGTCACCTGATCGAGAATAACAAAGTCCCATAATCAAGTATAAAAATATCCCCTGGTCTAGTGTAACAAAGTCCCCTGATCGAGTATAACAAAGTCCCCTAATCAAGTATGACAAAGTCCCCTGATCAAGTATAACAAAGGCCCCTCATAGAATATAACAAACTCCATTGGTCAAATATAGGAATGTCCACAGATCGAGTATGACAAAGTCCCCTGATCAAGTATAAAAAAGTCCCCTGGTCGAGTATAGCAATGTCCCCTGGTCGAGTATAACAAAGTCCCTTGATCGAGTGTAACAAAAGTCCCCTGATCAAGTATAACAAAACTCCCCTGATCGAGTAAAACAAAGTCCCCTAATCAAGTATAAAAATGTCCCTTGGTCCAGTGTAACAAAGATCCCTGATCGAGTATAACAATTTCCCCTAATCAAGTATAACAAAGTCCCCTGATCAAGTATAACAAAGTCCATTGGTCAAATATAGGAAAGTCCACAGATCGAGTATGACAAGGTCCCCTGATCAGGTATAACAAAGCCCCCTGATCGAGTATAACATATCCTCTGATCGAGTATAACAAAGTCCTCTGGTCGAATATGACAAAGGCCCCTGGTCGAGTATAACAAAGTCCCTTGATCGAGTGTAACAAAAGTCCCCTGATCATGTATAACAAAACTCCCCTGATCGAGTAATACAAAGTCCCCTAATCAAGTATAAAAATGTCCCCTGGTCCAGTGTAACAAAGTCCCCTGATCGAGTATAAAAATGTCCCATGGTCGATTATAGCAAGTCCCCTGGTCGAGTATAACAAAGCCCCCTCATCGAGTATAACAAAGGCCACTAATCGAGTATAACAAAGTCCCCTGATCGAGTATAACAAAGTCCCCTTTAGAGTATAACAAAGTCCCCTGATCGAGTATAACAAAGTCCCCTAGTTGAGTATAACAAAGTCCCTTGATCAAGTATAACATATTCCCTGATTGTGTATAACAAAGTCCTCTGGTCGAGTATAAAAAAGTCCCCTGATCGAGTATAACAAAGTCCCCTTGTCGAGTATAGCAAAGTCCCCTCATCGAGTATAACAAAGGCCCCTCATCGAGTATAACAAAGTCCATTGGTCAAGGATAAAAAAGTCCCCTTATCGAGTATAACAAAGTCCCCTAATAGAGTATAACAAAGGCCCCTGGTCGAGTATAACAAAGTCCCCTGATCGAGTGTAACAAAAGTCCCCTGATCGAGTATAACAAAGTCCCCTGATCGAGTATAAAAATGTCCCCAGATCGAGCATAACAAAGTCCCCTAATCGATTATAACAAAGTCCCCTGGTCGAGTATAACAAAGTCCCCTGATCGAGTACAACATATCCCCTGATCGAGTATAACAAGTCCCTGGTGGAGTATATTAAAGTCCCCTGGTCGAGTATAACAAAGTTTTCTAATCGAGCATAACAAAGGCCCCTGGTCGAGTATAACAAAGTCCTCTGATCAAGTATAACAAAGTCCCCTGATCGAGAATAATAAAGTCCCCTAATCAAGTATAACAAAGTCCCCTGATCGAGTATAACAAAGTCCCCTGATCGAGTATAACATATCCTCTCATCGAGTATAACAAAGTCCCCTGGTCGAGTATAACAAAGTTCTCTGATCGAGTATAACAAAGACCCCTCATCGAGTATAGCAAAGTCCATCGGTCAAATAT
>NW_024715782.1:0-42675 GCF_018991925.1 Homarus americanus | reverse complement strand
ACCTCTAAGGGCTCTAAGAATGGTCGAAAAAATGGCTGCTAAGATTCAATGTCATGAAGTGTAAGAGGATGCACCTGGGGCGTACCAACGGTAAGGAGGCGTATTATATGTCCCAACGGGATGAAGAAACTGCACTATTTGAGACTGAATGTGAGAAGGACCTAGGTGTGTATGTTAACAATGAGCTGAAGTTCTCGGGCCATTGCGAAAAGAAGGTAAATCAGGCAAATAAATTATTGGTTCTTATAAGAAGGTCCCTCGTAACGATCTTCCCCATCTGGAGTACAGTCTGGTCGCCGAGATATGCTGGGGACTGTCAGTTGGTTGAAAATGTTCAAAGGAGGGCCACCAGAGTGGTGCCTGCACTTCGGCACCTCAACTACGCTGAGAGATTGGAGCGCCTGAACTTGCCTAGCTTATACTACAGACGGGCAAGGGGCGACCTAATTGAGGTGTATAAACATCTCAAGGGGCACTACTCAGTCGAGTGTCTTTACTTGGAGCTGGCGGACGCTCGTCCCACAAGGGGTCACAGCTCAAAATTGAAGAAGCCGCAAGTCCAGAAAACTGTGAGGGCAAATTTTTTCGGAGTGAGAGTTGTGAACTCATGGAACAATCTACGAGAAAGTGTTGTTACGGCACCGACTGCGAGCTCTTTCAAGACCAGACTTGATCAATACTGGAGCAGGTTCAGGTATATTCAGGAGCCGGTGCATTCCCAGTACTTGCCAACAGTGCGTAACAGAGACGTGACCAATCGCCCAAGCGGCTAAGGAGCCGATCAGTGGTGAAGAGGATAAAAGTAAAAGTAAAAGTAATTCAGATTGGGACGTACTTAAGATTTGTACAGTTGAAAGAGCATTTTCCTTTGTTTGTATTCAAAGGTACGGTTTTTAATTCCCATGTTTAGACTTGTGTATGTATATTATGTATGTTGTATGTATACCATGTATGTACCCCATTTATATACATTACTTCTCTAGTCAGTAGCGTGTGGCAATGCCCCTGTTTCATGTCACCACACGCTTAGATAAATGTGCCTGGCGACATCTGGAAGCTGCTAATGTACCACTTACCACATGTCGCCTGAGAGGTCAGAAAGAGGTCAGTTGACCCATATAGGAGTGTAAGGACTACCCGCGCTTGTAAGCGCACTCCTGTATATTTCCGTTAATAAGAACCTACAAAACTCTACAGGTGTTTATGTTCGCTCCTGTTGTTAGAACTAAGTACCCCGAACATCTCCATGGCGCAGTGAGTATCAAGTGATCGATTAAGTGGAAATAAGTGCGTGCGTGTAAAATCAAGACCTGTAGACCCCGCTCCGTCAACTCACTTCATCACCTGTCGCTCTCCTAATCTTGCATTGTCTCCCACAAAAATTCGTTTGAATGACCAACGAGCTTTGAGCAGTATGCAGTGACCGCAAGTTCCTGTGAAGTGTCTTAAGTGCCCCTCGTGTGTGTAGTGCTAAAGTGTGTGTCCTGGTTTTAAAGGATTCCCTAAGGTGGAAGGCTGATATAGGGCATTTGTGAGGAGTGGTGCGTCAGCGCATCCGTCCCCGGCTCACCCCCCACGGCCTCCCACTGCCTCCCTCATCGCTCCCCCCCGCCCACCGCGCCTACACACACCAACCCACGCACGAACACACTGACTGCAGTCATTTCTTCATATATATATATATATATATATATATATATATATATATATATATATATATATATATATATATATATATATATATATATATATACTGTTTCATCATTCGGGACTGCAGTCATTTCTTCATATATATATATATATATATATATATATATATATATATATATATATATATATATATATTATATATATATATATATATATATATATATATATATAATATATATATATATATATAAAATATATATGAAGAAATGACCGCGGTCAGTGTGTTCGTGCGTGGGTTGGTGTGTGTAGGCGCGGTGGAGCATGGAGGGAGGCGAGGCGGTGGGGGGTGAGCAGTGGGGGGTGAGTTACCCTTGAGGCAGCGTGGGACGGTCGCGCTGACGCACCACTCCTCACAAATGCCCTATATATATATATATATATATATATATATATATATATATATATATATATATATATATATATATATATATATATATATATATAAGTTACTTATCTGTGTATTCAATTAATTTTCTTGTCTCAGATCTGGTTGATACGACGGGCTGACCGGTCAACAATGATTCGAGATACAATATACAGAAAAAGTAATTATGCCCCGTGCCTCAAGCAGGGGTGTCCCTAGCGCCCAGATGAATCAGACGGATGACAGCTCTACAGAGATGGATGACCAGTTAGAGCGCGACGCCTCACCCTCTCCTAACACATCTCCCAGCCACACCCCTCGACCCTCAGCCTTGTCCTCAGAGATAATTGCTCTAATGAAGCTTTGAGGGAGGAAAGGTGTGAGGACGAAGCGAGAAGACATGCTGAGGACCACCAAATGAGATTGGAAGATAACGAACGGTTTGCAGCTTTGATATCTAGCTTCGCTGCTAATCAAGCCCTTGGCCCTTCCACTGCTCAAGTATAGAATGGCTCAGATACCTCGTCAACGCCCTCTACCAAAGTGGTTGTCCAACCCCCACCCACCTTGAAGCCTGATGAGACTTTCCAGACTTTTCGTGAGTGGCGGCGACGGTGGACTGATTATGCTACAATGGTGGATCTCCAGAGCTTGCCACAGCCTAAACAACTCATTCAGCTACGTATGTGCCTGTCTTTGGGAACGCAGCATGTGTTGGAACACACGTTGCAAGTGCCCCCGCCGTCTTTGTTGTCTGTAGAGGAGGTACTGGAGGTTCTAGAATGGCACATCAAAGGTCAGAGGAATGAAGCTCTCTGCAGGAGGGAAGTGTTTAGCTGTAGACAAAGATGGAGGGCGAGACTTTTGATGATTTCTACGTACGACTCAAGAGAGCTTTGGAAGAGATAGACATATGTCCCGGTAATCACCAGCAGTGAGAGGAGACCCAGTTGAAGCAGGTGATCCTGATGAGTGTTAAGGACGAGGAGCTTGTCCAACGCCTCACCTCCCTCGACTCTTCCTCCTCTCTTAAAGATGTATTGACAGTATGTCGCTCCTATGAGGCTGCCAGGTGTGCTACCTCTGCCATCCGAGCTCCCCCTACAGCCGTATGGGCTATGTCCCAATACAAGAAAGACAAGAATTCTACCCCAACGCCTACGCCCACCACGCCCACGCCCGGCTCCCTTTGCAACAGCTGTGGTAGTCAGCACAGAACACAGGTGTGTCCAGCTGCCGAGTCTACCTGCGACAGTTGTGACCGCAAGGGCCACTGGTCACTTACAGTACGGTGCCCAGCCAAACGCGTCCAGTGCTGTTCCCATGATGCTACGACACCACATAGTGAATGAGTTACTAAAGCATCATGTGAAGTTCCTCATAATACCATCTGTGAGGGAATTACTACACCACGTGATGCCCCTCATAACACCATCTGTGAGGGGATTACTACGCCATGTGATGCCCCTCATAACACCATCTGTGAGGGAATTACTACACCACATCAGGCCCCTCATACACCATCTGTGAGGGAATTACTACGCCATGTGATGCCCCTCATAACACCATCTGTGAGGGAATTACTACACCACATCAGGCCCCTCATAACACCATCTGTGAGGGAATTACTACACCACATCAAGCCCCTCACAACACCACCTGTGAGGGAACTAGTACTCCACATGATGACCCTCATAACGCCATCTGTGAGGGAGTTACTCCACTACATGTCTGCTGTTCAACACCTCAGCTCACATGTTCTACGTGTGTAAACATTAATCTGTATGTTCACTGTATGTTCCTTCACCTTTCTCTAATGAAGGCTTTTGTTAAACCACCAATGTATGTAATAAGTCATTTATGTCCAATGTATATTTTCAGCCTTCGGGCTGCAAACTTTTTCAATAAACCGTTAATTATTATTATTATTATTATTATTATTATTATTATTATTATTATTATTATTATTAATATTATGTGTGTGGCCGTCTGGGCCACTACGACAAGTGTTGCCCGACAAACATACCCAAGGGAGAGCGTCGGCGGAAGCAGCAGCGCCCTTCCACCAATGAGGGCCGCCCACAGTCGCCAAATCAGAGGCACGACGACCCTGGACAAAGCCCGACCCATATTAGGAGAGTGTACTCCTCCTCGCGTCCCAGGACCAAAGTCCCCAAGCACGTCAGCATCATCGTGACCTACGGCAGTGTGTCATCCTGTCTCGAGATGCTGCCCGACACTGGCGCTGAGGCTATGGTCATCGGTCCCCAGCATTTGCAATGCTTGGGGCTCTCTCCAAGCGATCTAGGACAGCCTCCCAAGGACCTCCGCGTCACGGCAGACGGTTCACAGATGGCCCCAACCCTAGGTTCACTCTATGCACATGTCACCTTTGGCAACAGGTCGTGTCAAGCCTAGATTGACGTGCATAATGGTGTCCCGACTCCTTTGCTGTCCTACAGACATTGCCAAGAGTTGGCCATCATCTCCCAGGACTTCCCAACACCGATTCTCGAGGTAAAATGCGCCAACAGGGTGCACGAAGGGAGCAGCAACTACCCTGCTGCCGCCCTACCCCTACCTCTGGCCAGTGACACCTCTCCTTCTGTAGTTGTCCCTGCTGCTTCAAGTCCCCACGCCTTGGCTCGCCTCCACGACAGTCACCGTGGAGCCGTGGCCACCAAACGGCATGCAAGACAGACTGTGTTCCGGCCTGGCATCGACCCCAACATCTCCAATGCTGTCCAGGCGTGTAAGCCCCGCCAAGTACTACAACCCAGCCGGCAGCAGGAACCCTTCATGAGTAACGACAACCCCACCCGCCCCTTTGAGTCTGTGTCGGCCGACTTTTTCTGTGTGTCAGGAGAGTCCTTCCTGGTTATCGTCGACCGTCTCTCTGGTTGGCCGGTTGTCATCAAGTGTGGTAAGGACACGACGTCTGCCGCCACCATCAGCAAGTTCCTCCACTACTTCCGTTACGTGGGCGTTCCTGTGCGCCTGCGAACCAACGGAGGGCCCCAGTTCACAAGCCGGGACTTTGCTGCGTTCCTCGACCGATGGGGAGTCCGGCATGTGTTGTCACCGCCCCATTACCCGCAGTCCAACGGCCACGCTGAGGCTGCTGTCAATTCCCTGAAGCACCTCATCCTTAAGGTGGCCCCTTCTGGGAATATTGACTGTGAGGCCTTCGACCTGGGTCTCTTTGAGCTCCGCAACACACCCAATTACACCGGACGCTCCCCTGCCCAGGTCTTGTATGGACGCCCCCTCCGTTCTTGTGTCCCTGCTCACCCTCAATCCTTCTCCAAGGCGTGGCAGGCCAAGACAGAGGATTGTGATCGCCGAGCCGCTGAACGTATTCAAGACGTCGTCGCCCGCCACAACGACCTCGCCCGTCCTCTCCCCAGGTTGAGTGTCGGCACCCAAGTCCGTGTCCAGGACCCGACCTCCCTACGTTGGGACAAAGTGGGCGTAGTCATGGGTCTCGGTAGGTAATGGGACTACCAGGTGCGGTTACCCAGCGGTCGGGTGTGGTGGAGGAACCGCCGTTTTCTCCGCCCCGTAACGCATTCCACTGACCCCGCCACCAGTGCTGAGTCCCATATCCCCCCCTAGTGATTAAGCCCCTCGACGCTCAGAACGGATCCACAGGAAAAGGTCCGCTCAAGACTTTGCTATGAGCGTATAGGGGGGGGGGAGGTGTATGTATATTATGTATGTTGTATGTATATTATGTATGTTGTATGTATACCATGTATGTACCCCATTTATATACATTACTTCTCTAGTCAGTAGCGTGTGGCAATGCCCCTGTTTCATGTCACCACACGCTTAGATAAATGTGCATGGCGACATCTGGAAGTTGCTAATGTACCACTTACCACATGTCGCCTGAGAGGTCAGAGAGAGGTCAGTTGACCCATATAGGAGTGTAAGGACTACCTGCGCTTGTAAGCGCACTCCTGTATATTTCCGTTAATAAGAACCTACAAAACTCTACAGGTGTTTATGTTCGCGCCTGTTGTTAGAACTAAGCACCCCGAACATCTCCACCTTGCAATATTTTTTTTTTTTACGGGAATTAGCCCACCCGGGCACAGGTCAAACGACCCACAACGGAGCCTGGGGGGAGAAAAAAAAGAAAAAGAACGGAAAGAAATTGTAAATATAGAAACAAAAAGGTTATACTGTATTAATCTACACCACGAATATGCCGGAAAACCAGTTTTTTAAAGTGAGACAGATTGTAAGAGCATGGAAACACAGAAGAAGGCAGAGCATTCCACAATTTGGCTGTGTGTGGAAAGAAGGAGGTACTATAACGGGTTGAGTTCACGGCAAAACACGACAGTTCTGTAAATAGAAAAAAGGTAACGTCTGACTGTGCACGGGAACTGCAGATGGTCGGTGTAAGAAGTTCACAAACCGCAGTTTGAACATAACGTCCGGCTGTGCTTGGCCTGAAGTATTTGATTGCATAAAATTACCCATCGAAATTACTGAAATTGCATAACGGTCCCAAAACTAAGTTGTATCCTCTGCGTTTGTGTCGCGTGACATTTGAGTTTACGTCTTCCATCCCTTTCAGTATCTTAAATGTTATTATGAAGACCGCCCTGCAATTTCTTGTCTGTGCAGATGTTGGTCATCTTGGAAAATAGATACAATTTAATTCGGGAATAACCGTAATCGCTCTTCGCTGTACCTTTTCTAGCAATGTTATAACTTTTTTAAGGTATTGTTTCCATAGTCTACATGCTTCGACATTTACACATCTGATTAAGCTTAGTTTGCAGATGTTTGATGTATCGACAATCACAGACAGATTTTTTTTTTTTCAGACCATAGAGAGTGTAGGACTACCGGCGCTGGGATTGCTCACCTGTAGTTCCGTCAAATAGAACCTACAAACTCTACAGGTGTTTGTGTTCGCCCCTGTAGTTAGAACTGAGTACCCCGAACCCCTACAAAGTGAATTCCAAAATTGCCAGATTTACAACAAGAAAACCTCAGAACACATTATGCAACAAAAAATTCTGTTATTTACGAAAAAAAGTAGAAATAATAGCTTTTATCGATTGTGTGTTCTGAATTCCCGGTACTCCGTGCTTGCTAACTTATACAATACAACCCAACTAAACCTTACCTAACCCCTTAGTGGGCCCCGGTGGACAGGACCCCCAGACGCTATGTAATAACATGCGCGGGAGGTAAGAGAACGTACGAACAACAGCGTAGGGGCAACAGGTGCTCTGATTTTATTCTTTTTTAAAATTCAATAACTTCCTTATTATCAATTTGTGACAGATGAAACAAGAACACCATCAGACCCAAAAATGATAATGGCTGCTGCTTTATTGTTCAAAATGCTCTGAATAATGCGGCAGCCAGCCACTGTACGTCCATCTCACACAGACGCCATATTTGAACCGGCCGCGAACGCTGATTAGCGCACGATTATTGCAGCACCTCAACACTCTTGCTGATTGGCCAAATATTATTAAATAAAAGTTAAAATAACTCCAACTATAATTTTCCGAGAGAAATGTTATAGAATATTGTCATTTCTCTCTCTCTCTCTCTCCCCCCATATATGACTCAGTATTCAGTTAGGTGTTGGTATCTACTAAATATTGACCTGTGTTGGTCTGGGTATATATATATATATATATATATATATATATATATATATATATATATATATATATATATATATATATATATATATCAGAAATTTCAGTGCGACATTTAGAGACGCAATGCCAATATTGGCGATACTGAGTCTTTCAAGGTCGTCTGAGTGAGGGTGGCGCTCCCTCAACCGTAATGAGAATTTAGGAAACTGCGCCCATATAATGTTAAGTATACTCTGGCGACTAAATTTGGACGTGAATTATGAAATTAAATATCAGTTCTTAAATTAAAAATGATTATTGATCGTTTCCCAGTCTGAAAATGTTGCGTACATCCTAATAGGTAGCAGGCAGCTACCAAACAGGGAGGTACTACCGCCTGAGAAGATATTGGAAGCATAATGTGTTGTCTAATGGTAGACCCTGCTGCCATATGGCATAGCAAAAATTGTGACCAAGTCCCAGGTTGCTGATCTGACTTTCTGCCTCATTTGCACACAATTGCAAGGTCTCAATTGTTTCTCTTGCTATTGACAACACAACATACATATATCGTTTCTCACTAATGATCTTTTTCTTAAATTTCTTTATGGTTCCATATTATTATTATTATTGTTATTATTATTATTATTATTATTGCAGTGTTTTCAGTATTATTATTGTTATCATTATTATTTTATTTTTTATTTTTGTATTTTTTATTATAAATTTTACTTATCTGAATTATTATTATTGTTATTATTATTATTATTATTATTATTATTATTATTATTAATACATTTTCGCCCCCCGGGCCCTGATGTGGGTCAGTGACCTGTGTCTGGGTGGGCTAATACCCATAAAAAAAAATTAAGCTATTAGTCGTGTGGTAAATAAGTCACTCCTTCAAGGCGTGGGCGCCTTGTGGGAGCGTGTTTGGTTAGATTCGCGAGAGTGGTCAAGCCAGCAGGACGTTGCTTTGTGCCAGAAAGACGACCACAATAACTGGTTTCCTTCGTTCATTTAACAACAGTATTAACAAGTGAGTTTTATTCAATCTCAGACAGAGCTAGATAGGGCGGTAGGAACAAACAATGAGTGAGTGACGGTGATGTGAGACAATAGCTAACAGAAGGTTTGTTGCAGGGTTTCTGTAGAGCCCACGCTGTATGAACATCCACAAGATCTGAACGCGTCCACTCATCTGAGTTGAGCCCACACAGTTGAGTGAGCAGTGAGGGTTTGGAATGAAACCAGCTGTCTGGGTGAACAACTGACGACGTGGGACCGTCGTCTGTCCCCGTTGGACGATCGTTTGGGGTCACCAGATCTCCTCCACCTTGGCTCACAATACTACAAATCTGAAGGCAGTTAAGTGAAAACCTTTTACTAACGGGAAGCTAGAGCTCCCCTCAACTGTACAAGGTCTGTTTTGCCCACTCCCTTCCGTTTCATGGATGTACTGAGTGTAAAATGAGGCTAGCTGAGTGAATGAATGGTCACACACTGAGACCAGGAGTCTAGTGGGTACTTATAGGAACATTCTCCAAGGTTGTGAAGGGCTTATTTGTGCCTTAAGAAAAATACGGGTGCATGCGGAACCTATGTGTGAGGTTAAGGAGCATGTTTTCGCTGGTATTGGTGGAGTCAATAACCTCTTCATATAGTAGTACCATTTTTCAGTGACTAATATTGTCTTGCTGTGTGTAGTTAATATTTCTTAAATAATTTTGATAGTAGGCTACTGTTTTCCAATGTTTATGTGTCACTAATTGATGTCAGATAACGAGGGAACTGTTTTCAGATGAGGTTCATCCTTTCTGTTGTAAGTAATACTGTTGATTTAGTTCCTTTAATGCATTTAATATTTCTTTAGAATTTCAATGTTATGTATAACTTTTGTTCCCCAGTGTAGTGTCTTCAGCCAGGTTAAGAGGTGTGCATCTGTTGGTGTAACATTATTTTGTTGAGTGCCCTTAAGGCCTATTCATGGCGGAGTTAATAATTTCTTATTTTCTATACCATTTTCTCAGTGATTGATATCATTTTGTTGAAAGCCCTTAAGGCCTGTTCATGTGCGCAATCAACATTTCTTAATACTTTGAATTTATTGTTGTCTAATGTGGCATTTTCTAAGTTTCTAATAATTTCAATATCATGTATAACTTTTATTCCCCAGAGTAGTGTTTTAAGCCAGGTTAAGAGGTGCGCATATGTTGGTGTACCATTTTTGATTGTGTCTGTAGTGTTGGAGGGAATAGAAGTGTCTAAATTTTACAGTGCGTCTCATTCACCCCAACCACAGGTGCTATCCTTCCACGGGTCACGGAGAATTAATTTTGTTAGTAAATTTAAGTGTGTTTGTGCTGGTTCGGGTTTTTTCTCCAAGGGGCGCTTCCACTGCAAATTTCCATCTAATAATATTTAATAAACGTCTAGTTAAGCGAGAAATAAATTCCATTAATTCCGACCGGTTACACACACACCGTGTTTTTCTTTTTTCCTTGTAGTTTATCAGCATATACCTGGATCACGTGCACCTACAGTGATTTATACATATATATATATATATATATATATATATATATATATATATATATATATATATATATATATATATATATATATATATATATATATATATATATATATATATATATATATATATATATATATATATACAAAGTAAATCACTGTAGTGCAAATATTTCTAAGAAAAAAAAAAAACACTAATATTTTCTTTTTCCTTGTAGTTATCATATATATATATATATATATATATATATATATATATATATATATATATATATATATATATATATATATATATATATATATATATATATATATATAGTATAAGCTAGGCAAGATCAGGCGCTCCAATCTCTCAGGGTAGCTGAGGTGCCGTAGTGCAGGCACCAGTCTGGTGGCCCTCCTTTGAACATTTTCAACCAACTAGCTATCAGTCCCTAGCATATCTCGGGGACCAGATGGGGTGACAGTATTCCAGATGGGGAAGCACTTCACTCCTGAAGATCGTTATGAGGGACGGATCGTCTAGATATCTGAACGACCTTCTTATAAGACCCAATAATTTATTTGCCTGATTTACCTTCTTCTCGCAATGGCCCGAGAACTTCAGCTCATTGTCAACATACACACATAGGTCCTTCTCACACACAGTCTCAACTAGAGCAGTTTCTTCATCCCGTTGGGACATATGATATGCCTCCTTACCGTTGGTACGCCCCAAGGTGCATCATCCTCTTACACTTAATGACATTGAATCTCAGCAGCCATTTCTTCGACCATTCCTGGAGCCCATAGAGGTCCTTCTGCAGTTCTTCACAGTCCGCTTGGTTCTTAATTTCCCGAAATAACTTGGCGTCATCGGCAAACATTTGTATGGAGGAGTATACAACGTCAGGCATGTCATTTATGAAACAAACAAACAACAGCGGGCCCAATACACTGCCCTTTGGTACCCCACTTGTGACAGGTACAGATGACGATTTCGTGCCATTAATCACCACACACTGCTTACGGTCATGTAGAAAGTCTTCAATCCACGCTAGGACATTTCCCCGAATTCCGTACCCTTCCAGTATGATGTACAAGAAGGCTGTGTTGTTTGGAAGCATTTTAGTGAAAGAGTAAATTCTCATGAGTCATCAAATGAACCTTAACCAAATGGATGGAAGGGAAAAGAAGGTTGTTTTACTGAACACCATAGATACACGTACAGTGTTACAAGACTTGAATACCGGTAAACAAAAGGAACATTGGCGATACACATACAATGTTACAAAACTTTAATAAACAAAAGGAACATTGGTGATACACGTACAGTGTTACAAGACTTAAAGAAACAAAAGGAACATTGGTGATACACGTACAGTGTTACAAGACTTAAATAAACAAAAGGAACATTGGTGATGTTTGTAGAGTGTTACAAGACTTAAATAAACAAAAGAAACATTGGTGATACACGTGCAGTGTTACAAGACTTAAATAAACAAAAGGAACATTGGTGATACACGTGCAGTGTTACAAGACTTAAATAAACAAAAGGAACTTTGGTGATACACGTACAGTGTTACAAGACTTAAATAAACAAAAGAAACATTGGTGATACACGTACAGTGTTACAAGACTTAAATAAACAAAAGAAACATTGGTGATACACGTACAGTGTTACAAGACTTAAATAAACAAAAGGAACATTGGTGATACACGTGCAGTGTTACAAGACTTAAATAAACAAAAGGAACATTGGCGATACGCGTACAGTGTTACAAGACTTAAATAAACAAAGGAACATTGGTGTTACACGTACAGTGTTACAAGACTTAAATAAACAAAAGGAACATTGGTGATACACGTGCAGTGTTACAAGACTTAAATAAACAAAAGGAACATTGGTGATACACGTGCAGTGTTACAAGACTTAAATAAACAAAAGGAACATTGGTGATACACGTGCAGTGTTACAAGACTTAAATAAACAAAAGGAACATTGGTGATACACGTGCAGTGTTACAAGACTTAAATAAACAAAAGGAACATTGGTGATACATGTGCAGTGTTACAAGACTTAAATAAACAAAAGGAACATTGGTGATACACGTGCAGTGTTACAAGACTTAAATAAACAAAAGGAACATTGGCGATACGCGTACAGTGTTACAAGACTTAAATAAACAAAAGAAACATTGGTGATACACGTACAGTGTTACAAGACTTAAATAAACAAAAGGAACATTGGCGATACGCGTACAGTGTTACAAGACTTAAATAAACAAAAGGAACATTGGTGATACACGTACAGTGTTACAAGACTTAATTAAACAAAAGGAACATTGGTGATACACGTGCAGTGTTACAAGACTTAAATAAACAAAAGGAACATTGGTGATACACGTGCAGTGTTACAAGACTTAAATAAACAAAAGGAACATTGGTGATACACGTACAGTGTTACAAGACTTAAATAAACAAAAGGAACATTGGTGATACACGTGCAGTGTTACAAGACTTAAATAAACAAAAGGAACATTGGTGATACACGTGCAGTGTTACAAGACTTAAATAAACAAAAGGAACATTGGTGATACACGCAGTGTTACAAGACTTAAATAAACAAAGGAACATTGGTGATACACGTACAGTGTTACAAGACTTAATAAACAAAGAACATTGGTGATACACGTACAGTGTTACAAGACTTAAATAAACAAAGGAACATTGTGATCACGACAGTGTTACAAGACTTAAATAAACAAAAGGAACATTGGTGATACACGTGCAGTGTTACAAGACTTAAATAAACAAAGGAACATTGTGATACCGTGCAGTGTTACAAGACTTAAATAAACAAAAGAACATTGGTGATACGCGGTAAGTATAAGACTAAATAAACAAAAGGAACATTGGGATAATGACAGTGTTACAAGACTTAAATAAACAAAGGAACATTGGCGATACGTGACAGTGTTACAAGACTTATAAACAAAAGGAACATTGGTGATACCGTGCAGTGTTACAAGACTTAAATAAACAAAAGGAACATTGGTGATACACGTACAGTGTTACAAGACTTAAATAAACAAAAGGAACATTGGTGATACTAATGCAGTTACAAGACTTTAAATAAAAGGAACATTGGTGATACAGGCAGTGTTACAAGACTTAATAAACAAAAGGAACATTGGTGATACACGTACAGTGTTACAAGACTTAAATAAACAAACAGATACACGCGGCAGTGTTACAAGACTTAAATAAACAAAGGAACATTGGTGATACACAGTGTTACAAGACTTAAATAAACAAAAGGAACATTGGTGATACTGAGTGTTATAAGACTTAAATAAACAAAAGGAACATTGGTGATATGCGTAAAGTTACAAGACTTAAATAAACAGGAACATTGGTGATACACGTACAGTGTTACAAGACTTAAATAAACAAAAGGAACATTGGTGATACACGTGCAGTGTTACAAGACTTAAATAAACAAAAGGAACATTGGTGATACACGTGCAGTGTTACAAGACTTAAATAAACAAAAGGAACATTGGTGATCGGTTCTAACATGTATTATAGCGGCTGTGCAGTACCTAGCAGCCCCCTTGGAATGGCTCTTGCCTGCTATTCTTTCCATCCATCTGTTTTCCATCCACTGAACCTATTTTAACCCGTCACTTGGGATGTATGTGTGTATGTCTTGTAGTGAAGTGAAGAAAATTAAACCTGTACAGTTGCCAGTAGTGTTCCCACATGTGGCGCCTTCACAGTGGTGGGTAAGACACAAGTTTTTAATAACAGTTATGACGGAGATATATATTTATTAAGGCTGCTTGACCAATACTGGACTTCTGGAGCCAGTACAGTACATGCCCAACACTTGCCAACTGTGTGTAACAGGGACTTAACAACCGCCCAAGCGGCTAATGAGCCGATCGGTGGCGAAGAGGATAAAAGAAAAATACATTAACTAATTTAAACTCTCATACAGAAGTAAGGAATGTTGTGATACACTTTTAAATAACATTAGTCTACAGCAATGCCGTAATTACCATGCAAATGATGCTTTTGTCTGGGAGTGGGATGTACCTATATAAGGTGTGAGGACGGGTGGTGAGTGTGTATAGACTAGAGAGGAAGACTTTGGAAGTATCCTTTTAAGGTAGCTGCACCCCCCTCCCCTCCCTCATGGCTCATAATAGCATGATGAATCACTTAACCCTTTCACAGCGGGAGGTCACCCTAAGATGAATAAACTCGTCTCGCAGTAGCCAGAATAAAATGGCAAGTGCGTGACACGTGGTGAAGGGGTTAAACAATTTCTTTTTGCTCAAACTTGTACAGGTAGTAAATTATAAATCATCGGGAACAGTAGAGGAAGATGTGAAGTAAGTGTACATAAATTAATGTAGTGGAAGCTGGCAATGACATAAGTTACTTTACTCCTATAATAAGACATAATAATACTTGGAAGTCACTATACATATACTTAAAAAGCTTAACTATAATCGAGTCACTTTACACCTATTATACTGTAGTTTAAGGGGACCCCCACCCTTTTCTCCAGAATTTATTTTGACTTTAAAATATCCCCAAATATCAAGTGCTTATGGTTTCAAAATGGCCTCAAAATGCCCATGATATTGGTCAGATTTCAAAACTCCCAGCAGGGTGGGCTAGCCATGCTCTCCCACCCACAACTTTTTGGACCCCTTTATTCTGGATCCGCCCCTGTCAAACTTAGTCTATGCATGGTACAGTAAGTGAAAGTGACTCCTGAATATAATTATGCCTTGTAAGTAGATGTAAAGTGACTTCCAAGTATAAATAGTAGTTCGTAACAAACCTGTTATTATAAGTTATAAAGTGAAAATTGACTTCTATGTATAAGCATACCTATCTATCAGTCTATCTACAGTCTATAGATAGAATGATATATAGGTAAATTGTATAGGTATCGCCTGTGGGCATGATATTGGTTCACACTCAGGATGGGTTGGAGAAAGGAAACTCACAATGTGCTCTCTGTATACATATTATATTGGATGTACAATGCAGCTTGGTGCTGGGAGGAGGCAGCGTGGTTACAGGCGTGGAGTAGAGAGAGCTGGTTGGTGAGGGTGCTCAGAGGTGTTGCTTGCAGCGGCTGTAGCTAGAAGAAGAGGTAGGTCACCACGAGGTGAGGTCTTATATAGCGGAGGTAGGCGTGGCTTGATGGCTGACCTGCTTTGTCAGACCACGAGGCGTTGGCTGGGGAATTAGAAGAGGGGTCGGCTAGTCAGTGACACACGGCGTTTGTAGGGGAGGAATCCACTACAATACTCCCCGTTACCTCCGGGCGGTGCAGGAGACTTGTTGTCGGCAGGGTTGTATCCCACATAAGAGACATAACGGGCGGGGGTGTGAATGAGCCGCTTGCTACGGGAGACGACTCTGTCTAGAGACACGAGATCTGTGGGAGAAGTAGAAGGAGGAGTAGGTTTGTGGATAAGAGAAGGTTGCACAGGCGAGGAATGTGGTGCTTCTCTCGCTGCAGGGACACGGTCCTCAGTGGCGCAGGGTGGGGTGTCTGGGTCCAAAGGGCCGGCTGCAGGGTCGTCAGGAGCAGTAGGTACCTGAGGAAGAAAAGAGGGTGCCCAGAAATGTTGTGGGCGAGGTGGTGCTGCAAGGGGTAATGGTGGGCAGACTGGCGGAGGAGGTGCGGGATGAATGTGTTCAGGGCGGTGGGAAGGCTGGCGTGGGGCAGTAGCCTTGAATGCAGAAACCGCCTGATGTAGTGTTTGTAGTAGGTCGTGACGGGCAGCAGGAGTGAAGTGGTCAAGGTCAGAAGTAAGGCGTGTGATGTGCTGCTTGATAGTGGCGGAGGTTGTGGCGCCTAACCATCTCCGTCGATGTCACTTCGCCGTGTGGTTGCAGGGGACCTCACAGCGTCTAGCATTAGCACCAAAACGTTGATGGTACCAACATGTGGTAGATACACTGTGTGCTGGGGGCTGGGGGCGGCGTCTGAGGCAGGACGGGTGTGTTGGGGTCGGTAGGAAGTGGTGCGTGGGACAGGGACAGGTGCAGCTGCAGGCTTAGAGGAGCAGAGCTGTTCTAGGGTGTCTAACCTGCTGTGCAGGGACAGTAGCAGGTCCCGCATGTCCTGTGAGGTGTTGGTCGTCTGGGGCGCGCTGATCTCGTTGACGAGACCGGGGGAAAGTGAAAGTGTAGCCGCGGAGTTGTGCGTGGATGCCTGGCGCACAGCAGTGTATTCGTGGAATACCCTGTCCGCTGTGGCTGCGTAGGTGGCAGAGGTAGTGGAATAGTCCAATACTGAGAGGACAAGACGAATTTCTGCAGGGAGCTTCTGAGTGTGAAGCTGGCGCAGGATAGTGTCAGGAAGCCTGTCTGTGTGGCGGGAGTTCCGTCTACGCATCTCGTCCCAGAGACATGCAGGCGTGTTGTTGCCGAGAGAGAGAGACAGGATAAGTCTTGTAGGAGAGTGGTGTGGGGCCGCTGGTATCGCGTCTTCAGAGCATCCCGTAGGGCAGCGAATTTGTTGTCAGCTGGAGGGTTGGTGATGATCTCTGATACTTGCGTGGCGACTTCTGTGGGCAGGGAACGGACCAGGGCGACATACTTTTGTTTGTCTGTAGCTGTAGAGCAGATGAGAGCTGCCTCCGTGTGGATAAGCCAGTCTTCAATGTTGTGATTGAAGACTGGGAGAATGATCCGTTCCTCCTCCACCCTGTGTGAGTGCGATTCTCCGGGGGTCACCATTTGTAGGGTACGAGATATTGGTTTACACTCAGGATGGGTTGGAGAAAGGAAACTCACAATGTGCTCTCTGTATACATATTATATTGAATGTACAATGCAGCTTGGTGCTGGGAGGAGGCAGCGTGGTTACAGGCGTGGAGTAGAGAGAGCTGGTTGGTGAGGGTGCTCAGAGGAGGTGTTGCTTGCTGCGGCTGTAGCTAGAAGAAGAGGTAGGTCACCACGAGGTGAGGTCTTATATAGCGGAGGTAGGCGTGGCTTGATGGCTGACCTGCTTTGTCAGACCACGAGGCGTTGGCTGGGGAATTAGAAGAGGGGTCGGTCAGCGACACGCGGCGTTTGTAGGGGAGGAATCCACTACAGTACTACCGCCTAGGAAGATATTGGAAGCACAATGTGTTGTCTAATGGTAGACCCTGTTGCCAATGGCATCACAAAATTTTTAGCAAGTCCCAGGTGGCTAATCTGACTTTCTGCCTCATTTACACAATTGAAGGGTCTCAATTGTTTCTCTTGCTATTGACAACACAACAATTCATATTGTACATTGTTTCTCACTCTTGATTTATTTTTGTATTTATTATTATTATTATTATTATTATTATTTTTTATTAATTATATTTTCGCTCCCAGGCTTTGATGTGTCAGTGACCTGTCCCTGAGTGGGCTAGTCCTCCCCCCCCCCTGTTTAAACTACTTGTTCCCCGCTGAAAGTGTTCGAACATTTGTTACTTCGTTGTCAAATAATATAATTATTCTTTCGAGTATAAAACTGTTATTAATTACTCTGCATTATATATTGTTGTAAATACATATTTTATCTAATTAAAATTAAAATATATTACAAATAATGAAGTTTATCAATATAAAATGATGAATATTTATGATTTGTTGTAGTGATTGAAACAGTCAACAAAGATGGCGGAAGGGTAGTCGACTGGACGATCTGCTGTACAAGAGAAACGACCAGATATTATAGTCGGTAAGTCATTTATGAATAATTATACATCCGAAATATAGCAAGAATAATACAGAGTAGTTATTATAATGTAATTTTTCAAGAAATAGTGTTAGTGGTTAATTTAGTCCATTGTATTGTACTGTGTATGCTCTTCAGTCCGGGACCTTTAGGGCTCCTGTATGATAGACTCTTCGTTTCGACTTGTGGTTGTAATGCGGTGCAGTATATAGTCTCTCTGAATTCGTCATATATTATATCCAGTCCTCTCACGGATTATTTATTTTACGTGTATTTGGATGTGCCCATTTCGTCACCACATTTTTTACCTATTTCATCTCCGCTTTTTTTGGTGAATTTATAATTTTACACCGGTCTTTCTTTCGCCGATATTAATATGTATTTCGTAATATTTAGACGCTTCTAAGACATTTTTCTTCTATGATATTTCCACCTGAAATTATGGATAACCGAGGTATTAAATTTTAAAGATAATGGGTTTATAAAGGGAAAATCTTGTCTAACAAATCTGCTGATGTTTTTTAGGAAAGTCTTCGAGGTAGTAGATAATGACGAAAATTACGATGTTATTTACTTAGACTTTAGCAAAGCGTTTGACAGAGTACCGCATCAGAGGCTTCTGAGAAAAGTTAAGGCTCATGGTATCGAGGGGAAAGTTTTAAATTGGATTAAATCATGGCTCACCGATAGAACGCAGAGGGTCAGCGGAGATGGTGTTAAATCTGAGTTGGACTGTGTAACCAGTGGGGTTTCCCAGGGGTCAGTACTGGGCGGCAGATCAACTCAGGGTAGGATGCAAATGGAGGATTTAAATAAGAACATAAGAAAATAAGGAGTCTGCAATAGGCCGGTTGGCCTGTGCATGGCAGCTCCTGTCGAGAGTTACTACCACACTCTATCATCCATGAATCTATCTAGCCTCCTTTTGAAACTTTCCAGAGTTCCCGCACTTACTACAAAGTTGCTAAGCTTGTTCCACTCGTCCACCACCCTATTTGTGAACCAGTTTCTTCCTATCTCCCTCCTAAACCTAAACTTATCCAACTTGAATCCGTTGCTCCGAGTCCTATCCTGCTCGGATATTATAAGAACTTTATCTATATCCCCTTTATTGATTCCTTTCACCCACTTAAATACTTCTATCATATCTCCCCGCACTCTTCGTCTTTCTAGGGAATGCAAGTTAAGTTTCTTTAACCTATCCTGATATGGAAGGTTTCTAAGTCCCGGAATCATTTTTGTCATTCTTCGCTGCACCGACTCTAGTGAATTTATATCCATTCTATAATAGGGGCACCAGAACTGAACCGCATATAATCGAGGTGCCTAACTAGCGCAAGATATAGTTGCAATAAGACCTCTGCACTCTTGTTACTTACACTTCTAGATATAAAACCCAATACTCTGTTTGCCTTATTTCGAACATTAACGCACTGTTTTCTAGGCCGTAGGTCCGGGCTTACAAGTACCCCTAGGTCTCTTTCACAAGTCGACTTCTCTAGGTTGATGTTGTTCAGGCTGTATACATTATAAGTATTTGTTCTTCCAATATTAAGTACGCTGCACTTGCTGGTGTTGAATTTCATTTGCCATTTTTCAGACCACCCCTGCAGTTTATTTAGATCCTCCTGTAATGCATTTGCATCCTGCCCTGAATTAATCTGCCGCCCTATTTTGGTGTCATCTGCAAACTTGCTTATGTCACTGCTGATCCCAGTATCTAAATCGTTTATGTAGATTATGAACAAGAGTGGGCCTAGTACTGACCCCTGGGGAACCCCACTGGTTACACGGCCCCACTCAGATTTAACACCAGCAAGTGCAGCGTACTTAATATTGGAAGAACTAATACTGTCAACCTATACAGCCTTAACAACATCAACCTAGAGAAGTCGACTTGTGAAAGAGACTTACGGGTACTTGTAAGCCCGGACATACGGCCTAGAAAACAGTGCGTTAATGTTCGAAATAAGGCAAACAGAGTACAGTCATTTCTGCTACAATGCGTGTTTTGTCAATGCGAATTGGCTGTAACACGATTGATGAATAGAAGGACGATATTTGTAAAACGCGAATGCGTGTTGGCTGTAATGATATTCCACTCAAACGTTTTAAGTGTACTGTCGCTTGGCGCGGGGTTATGTAGTGTTTACAGTTCACGTTCGACATCACATGTTCAATTGATTCATGTGTTTTGTTTGTGAAGTGTAATTTGATAGGGACTATAAATTTCATCCTTTTTTTGCAAATTTAGCTGTTCCCATAAATACGCGCTCTCTGCTTCCATCACACGATCAGTTGAAACACATGGGTTGTTTTGAAGCGTCCTCAGTGATTTATGCTTACTGTTTCTCCAATTTTGTGGTATTAACTGTGAATATGGAAAAGAAGAATATCTCCAAGAAGCGTTCTGGTGATCGCATTCCCGGTGGTGATCGTAAAAGAAAGGATATAATACTTGAAGAGAAGCTTGATGTTATCAACCTCAAAATCACCCTTCTCCCCCATCAGGTTATATTCATATTTTTTTCAAAGTAAAGTGTTACATTTACTGTATGATTTCATTATTAGATATGAATGTAACATTTATTTAGACTGTGCTATCCTTTGTGTTAGGCTAACTACTAAATTTTTTTCGATTTCGAGTAATCTGCACCTAACCCTATTTTCTCCTTAAGCCCTGTTATTTCTATTGCGCGAATTTCTACAACGCAAGGTTTTACAAGAACACAACTATCGCGTTGTAGCAGAATTGACTGTATTAGGTTTTATATCTAGAAGTGTAAGTAATAAGAGTGCAGAGGTCTTATTGCAACTATATCTTGCACTAGTCAGGCCACACCTCGATTATGCTGTTCAGTTCTGGTGCCCTTATTTTAGAATGGATGTCAATTCACTGGAGTCGGTGCAGCGAAGAATGACGAAAATGATTCCGGGACTTAGAAACCTTCCATATCAAGATAGGTTAAAGAAACTAAACTTGCATTCCCTAGAAAGACGAGGAGTGCGTGGAGATAAGATAGAAGTATTAAAGTGGGTGAAAGGAATCATTAAAGGCGATATACTGTAGATAAAGTTCTTATAATATCCGAGCAGGATAGGACTCGTAGCAACGGATTTAAGTTGGATAAGTTTAGGTTTAGGAGGGAGATAGGAAGGAACTGGTTCACAAATAGGGTGGTGGACGAGTGGAACAAGCTTAGCAACTTTGTAGTAAGTGCTGGAATGCCGGTTTCGGTTAACGAGCAACCTGCTGGAACGGATTGTGCTCCCTAACGGAGGGACCACTGTACGTATATACCGGTTTACTCTTTAGGAATAATTTCGTTGGTGACAATCGTTAGGTCGGGTTTCCTGGGTGGTTCTTTTGGTGGGTAAGGAGGGTTTGTTTGGTTGGGTTTACATCTAACGTAAAAAATATATGCGATCTGGTTACAAAATTTTGTACACACAATTAGCATAATATTAAACACATAAATGAACACGATAATGCATGGAACCTAATAGAACCTGATCTAATAAGTTGGGTGTGTTAGGTCAGGTTCTAGTTGGTTCTATGTATTGACGTTTCCATTTCTGTATTTAATATGCTAATAGTGTGTACAAAATTTTTTAACCAAATTGCACATTTACTTCTGGTGATAGCTGTTTTGTAAACCTTTACCAAACAATTTATTAAAGACTAAATTAAAACAAAAATAAAAACATTGTTAATACATCTGCATTTGTTCTGCATTTTGTTTATTTACCAATGTTTTAATCGTTTTCTTTATTAAATAATTAATATTTATGTATAATAATAATTCTCAAGTCATCAGTATACATGTGTAATTTCTATTCGTGTAAAATAATAACTTAACAATTTGTCACTCTTATACCAGCGACTGACGGTCTGTTAGTGGTGATGAAACGGATTTGATATTGGTGATCAAACTTTATTTACTTAAATTTTTTTTGACGAAATGGGCATTTGTTAACTTTAGTTCTATAATTCTTTAATATACATCTGGCAACATATGTGAAGTTTACAGAAAATTCTAAGACAATTTTCTTCTATGATATTTCCATCGCAAATGCATAGGTTTGATTAGGTTAGGATGCATATTTTAGTGATGAAAAATATGTTTTTCTGGTATCTGGTGAGTTCAGACCAGTGAATTCGGCCCATGATAGTCTGGGCCGAATTAACTAAAGACTTTTTTGGGGGGGGGTTACTCATGGTTGAGAACAAAACCTGACGCCTTGAAACATCGGAACTCTTATCAGGAAAGCTGTCACGTGCATGAGCAGTTGACAGGGAGACACTGACAGGAAGACTAACTTAGAGTGACTCCAACAATATGGAGTACAAGGATCAGTGCTAAAACTGTGGCCTAATTGTCCATCCAAGACAGCATGCCCTGTTCTGTGATGGGTGTTTACCATGGCAACACCAAATATGTAACACCGGAAAGTCACAAAAAACTTACAGGGAGCTGTGCTAGCTGGAGACCTTTTCCTTGCACTGCAGTGAATGCTGGCAGGATAAACAATGAAGAACAAGTTACAGTAGAGGACAAGAAGGTAGGTTAGAGAACAGTGGAGAACAAGATGCAGCAGAGGAAAGTAAAGAACACGAAGTTACAGCAGAGAACAGTGAGGGGAAGTTCGACGAGTCTTCTATAATGGACACAGCGACAGAAGGGAGCAAAATCAACTTGGCGCTGCAGCATACGAAATAAGACTATTTCATGCCCTGCAACTGTGCAACAATATGAAAAAACTTCACCAGAAGTAACCACGACCACATCCAGCTCCCCAGCTGGGCAGTTGTATTGCTGCCAAAGTAATAATAAAAACATCAAGGTAACAGCAAAAATTGAACCCCTTCAGTCAGCTGCATCTATAACTGAAAAAGTTCTTAAGGAATATGAAATCCATACCCCATGTCCAGCCCTACCTGGGAATGCAAATGGGTATATGCACCAGAAAGATCGCCCCCGTAATCCAGAAGATGTTAATTTTGACTTGCGCTGTGATCATGTTCCTGAGGGGTTCCTTCAGTGCGACCTCCGACATCCAACGAACAAAACTCAAGCTTCTAACTAGGAAGAAAATATGGTATATGGGTGGAACCTTTAAACTGGTAAGAAAACCCTTCATCCAACTCTTTACCATCCATGGATTTGTTTGGCAAGAACAACTGCCATTAATTTTGTGTCTAATGTCTGGAAACAGCAAGTGCGACTACAAGAAAGTTTTAAAAGCCATTAAGGAACTTCTTCCACCTAATCTCAGGGTTAGGTAAGCTGTTATGAACTATGAGTCTGCAGTGTGCCATGTCTTCCCTGATATTTCCATTAAGGGATGTGCTATGTCTGGATGCGCTGCACATTTCATCTCAAATGAGTCGCTGATTTGGGAAATGTAATTCTAGGAAAAAACTTTTTATACTTACTAACCGACACCAGAGAAACCGTTGCTTGATATACAGCCCTTTTGGCACAGGTACACACACCTCTGAATATCACCACTGAGAACTGCTTATAAGTTGTCATTTTCATTAAATTTTAATAAAAAATCTGTATAAGAAGTGGAAATCTTATACAGCACTCATTTTATACACCTGGCATATCTCACTACTTCAAGTTTAAATACGATATTATATTTATGTCTCCTTGATACACCTGCCATAGATGAGGGAGATAATTTGCAGGAATGAAAATGGCTTGTGACACCAGTGAAGGCCTGGTAGTGAATGAACAAAGTTCTAGACACTCAAGTGTGAAGAAACAAAAATTCCTGCGCTTTGAAACCAGCAGACAACCTTTCGCAATTCCTCAATAGATGGCATTGCTGCACCACTGCCATTAGTAAACAAACCGCACAGCAGCAAGGGTTGTGTAGCTGCAGCCGTTTATTTTTAATTTTTTACCTACTGAGTAAGTAAATAATCGTATTTTTTGCAGTAATGTACTGTATATCAACGATATTAGTAAAATACATTGTTTTACAGTATAGAGAATACTTGTAATTGCTAAGTAATGAGGTAACAGTCTTTGTAAGGGGCTGATTTCAGTTGACCCTTAGAAAACCTCCGCTACAACCCATCAACTAGCGTCGTGGTATTCAGTGGCGTACTAAGGGGGGGGGGCGCTCCGCCCCGGGTGACAGCCATGACGCAGGACTAAAGCTCAAAAGAACTGTTGATCATGGTGATCAAGCTGCAATGGACAGAGAGAGGAAGAAATGGAGGGACATTTCATCGTCTTTTGGATGTGACTATGTTTCTAGCTCGACAGAACCTTCCTGTCCGTGGTCATTGGGAGGATATGTTAACAATAAACAAAGGCAATTTCCTGGAACTGGTGGAGTTACTATCAAACTATGATCCTGTTTTGAAAGAACATCTTTTGGAGGTTAAGCATGCTATTCCATCTCAGACATCTGGAAGGAGAGTGAGCTCTTATTTGTCACCAAATATTCAGAATGAATTCATCTGTCTTCTAGGAAATAATGTTAAGGAAAAAATTTTGGCTGACATCAAGAAGGCCAAGTATTTTGGAATTCTTTTTGACAGTACACCTGATATGTCTCATACAGATCAGATGTCCGAAGTGATTAGATATGTTCATATTGAAGGTGATTCTGTTGAAGTAAGGGAATCTTTCTTGGGTTTCTTTCCTATTGCTGGAAAAACTGCAAATGAGCTCACAAAGGATATCCTGAGTAATTTGGAGAGTGATGGACTGGACATTAACTTTTGCTGCAGTCAAGGATATGATAATGCTGCAACTATGGCTGGTATTCATGGAGGTGTTCAGAAAAAAATCAAAGAAATAAATCCAAAGGTTTTGTTTGTCCCTTGTGCCAATCATTCCTTGAACCTTTGTGGGGTACACTCTTTTGGAACCAATCCTTTATGTGTAACATTCTTTGGAACTGTAGAGAAACTTTATTGCTTTTTTCACTTTCAACTCACCGATGGGAAGTACTGAAAGAAAATATGAACCTGACAGTCAAAATACTTTCTCAGATTAGATGGAGTGCACATCATGATGCCGTAAAGCCTCTCAAGAAACAATTTGAGAAGCTGATCATAGCCCTGGAAACATTGACGGATCAAAGAGAAAATGTTGACACAAGTGTAGATATATGAGACGAATATGCTGTAATATGTAACTGTACTATTTACCATTATTGATTCAGGTCTCTGTATTATATGTTATAATCATACTCCCTTTTGTCACTTGAATGTTAGTTCATGTTTTAGGCACATGCGCGCTGTACGCGCATGCGCAGAGAGAGATACCCGGAGAGATTCCAAGACAGGACGCTGTTTCCCCTGTCTTAACTCCTTTTGTGTGTTTGTCCCAGAAATAGAACTTACGAACTTGACATCAGTGTGTTTCCTTTACCCCTGATATAAGGATCACCTGAGTCTCTCCCACAACAAGGATCAGCTGAAGTGTTGCATAAAGCTGTGTGATTTTTATTTTTTGGGTTATCTTTCTTGTTGGTGTGATGTACTGGAAGGAGTGAATCTCACACAAGTATTTGCAAACAGAAGGAATTAGTCTTGAAAATTGCACTGTAAAGCTCAATGGTTTGAAATTGTTTCTTCGAAGTCAGCGAAATGAAATTGTGGAGAGAGCGATTCAATATGCAACTACACAATGTGAAGAAATGGGCATCTCCATGGAAACAAGAGGGAGAATAAGACGTAAGAAAATGATGCCAGGAGAGATGGCTAGGGATGCTGGACTGACAATGCAAGAGGAAATTAGGAGATCAATGTTTGAATGCTTAGATCGATTCAGTCTAGAATTGGATGCTCGTTCAGAGGCCATGCATAACATCTTGTCAATATTTGAAGCTATTCAGCCAAGCTACATGCTTTCTGCAAAAGAAGAACAACAACTTCAGGGGAATATTTCAAATTCAAGCATGACCAAGATTTTTAATGAAATTTCTGATGAGGATGTCATGGTAGAAATTATGCAACTTTGCAGACACATGGAGGCTGCCAAAATCACACCTGAAGAAGCAAATAAATGGATAGTCTTGCAGTTCCTGAAGTTTATTGTCAAATGGGACTTTTGTGAAACCTTGCCAAACTTGTCATTGTGCCTGAGATTCTTTTTAACAATATGTGTGTCTGTTGCATCATGTGAAAGAAGTTTCTCTATACTGAAACTCATCAAGAATTATCTTCGTTCTAGCATGACTCGGGCAAGATTGAACAGCCTAGCTATGATTTCTATCGAAAATGAATGTGCCAAGACAGTTAATTTTGATGAAATAATTGGTAAGTTTGCTGAAGCTAAATCACGAACGATGAGGCTGTAAAACTAATACGGTGGTCCCTCGGTTAACGAACGCCTCGGTTAACGAAATTTCGGTTAACGAACTGCCTCCCATAAGATTCTTAAATTCGGTTAACGAACAAAAATTCGGTTAACGAATTTCTTACGAACCGACCTCAACATGTTTTCGCTTGCACTGGCCGGTCAACCAGCTTTAGTATAAGTCCGCCAATACATTAATCGGTTCTAGGGCTTAAATTCCTTACTATTTTAGTATATATCAAGAAGTTTATACTATTCAATAATTTTAAAAGTTTAATGTTCAATTTTTTAGTCATTTTAACAATTATTGAACATAATTGAAGGTAAAGTGACTGGTTTAATGCGCGTCATCCAGCCTCTTAACACAGCAAACAGGCGTTAGTCTCTCTCTGTTTTCACTGGAGGTAACATCTTGCTTGAGACTCTCTTCAACTAAACGCTTTTTTTCTGTGTTTCCAAGCAAATTATTGGTCATTTTGAAATATATTTTACATATTGACAATATATAATGCAGTGCAGTGTTGATTTAAAGAAAATAATCTTGAAATACACCAAGAGAACTAAAATTTTATGGGTGAAATGGTGCCATGGGGTGACGTCTCTTCCACCCCAATGCCTTCTCTTCTTCCTTCTCCTTCACCCCCATTCTAATTCCCATCATCATCATCATCATCCAGGAGCCTTCTACATACACACCTCATAGTAAGTGAACTTTTCTACCATTTTTGTTGAATTTAGGCAATTTTCGGTGAGCTGGAACCAATTACCCAAAAACCCATTGAAACAATGGTTTCGGTTAACGAACAACCTGCTGGAACGGATTGTGTTCGTTAACCGAGGGACCACTGTATATATATTTTTTTATTGCGTTAGATGAAAGTATACCGCTTGTATCTCGTGGTTTCCTATGTTTTTAGGACAATCTAGTGCTATTGGTCAGGTTTCTGATAAAAGTGAGTTGAAGAAGGCTGTGCCCTTCTCATTGTGTAATACTTTACAGTCATGCGCCGGTTAACGTCCTAGATACGTTCTTGGAAATGTGACGTTAACCGAAATGGACGTTGTCCGATCATCACATACACTTTTTATTTATACTTTTGTGTATGTGGAATACTATATACATACATATACACTTTTACTCTTAAATCACTATTGTAATGTGATACAGGTGATTATTTTTTATCTCTTGTGCAAAATACATGACGTTTATATTAAAATTATTCACTGTTTTACAAGGATTCCAGCAACGCCAGCAGATGGGGGAGAGAGAGGGTGCGAGGGGGCGTGGGGGGAGGGGAGGTACTACGTTTGACAGCTGGGACTCTTGTAACATACTGATTAATTTGAATATAAACATGCTATAATTTGCACTAGACAAAACAATTTTAGTACCGTAATCAAATTAGTACATGTGCACTCCAGCTTTGCACTAAGAAATCTATGTAAATCTACCCAAAAATACAGTTGAAAAACTTTTTTATAAAATGTACTACAGTACTGTACACTAATGTACAACAATTTTTATCTCTTGAGCAAAATATATGACGTTTATATTCAAATTATTGGCTGTCTTGCAAGGATTCCAGCAATGCAAATTATAATCTCCTAACTTTAGTCTGAGATATTATATAAGATAAAAACTGTAAGCCTAAAAGCCTGGCTGGGGGGAGGGACTGATGGCTCCGCCACCCAGCGAGGGGTTGGGGGGGTTGAGGTGATAAGTTTGAGGTGAAGGTCTCTGTGTGTTTATTTAACAGTCCTACTAAGCTTCTTTCCTTTTAAAATGCCAGTGATATGACCTAGGAAAATATAATTAACATAGCTGGGATTCTTGTAAGATACTGATTTATTTGAATATAAACATGTTGTAATTCGCACTAGACATAACAATTTTAGTACCGTAATCAAATTAGTACATGTGCACTCCAGCTTTGCACTAATTTATTTTACGTTTCTTTTAGTATGGTGTGTGCATGTAAATGGATGAAAATAAATGAAGAAATTTATGTAAATCTACCCAAAAATACAGTTGAAAAACTTTTTATAAAATGTACTACAGTATTGTACACTAATGTACAGGTTGTACCTCTCTAGTCCGGCATTCTGTGGTCCGGAAACTCCCGTGGTCCGGAACGATTTATTATTAAATTTTTACCCCTCAGGCCCCAATGTGGGTCAGTGACCTATGCCCGGGTGGGCTAATCCCCATAAAAAAACCAAAACAATAAAGCCCCGGGAAATTATGGTTTGTTTACATCCGGCTGCTCTCTCTCTCTCTCTCTCTCTCTCTCTCTCTCTCTCTCCGCTTGTCTATACAGATTACAACATTTAACCCTTCAGTAAATAAGTGTTGCTTTCATATTCTTATGTAGAGTAATGACGATATGTTTGCGCATGTGCGCACTTACATACGCGCAGTCTCACTTTTTTTTTTACCATTAATGGTTAGCTACTTATATTGTTACATTAAATAACATTACAGGTACTTCACACAACTATATTAATTGTTTTACATTAATTTTACTACAGCTACAATCAGGGTCTTATTTTCTTCAGTTTTATATGTAGAACCAATCAGTCACTGGCTTTGTAAGCTTTAACATAAACAATGCCGGCTGCCGTCTCGTCTCATCGTGTGTTTTCATATTCCACGTATTATTAATAGATTGTATTGTTAATTTTGCACACACAAATATTAATTCAATAAAAACAAATTCAGAAACATTAATTAAAATATATATGAACAGTAAATAAGTGTTGCTTTCATATTCTTATGTAAAGTAATGACGATATGTTTTCACGTGTGCGCATGCGCACTTACATACGCGATCTCTTTTTTCTTTACCATTATCGTTAGCTACTTCTATTGTTCCATTTATTTCCATTTATTAACATTAAATAACATTACTTAAAACAACCATATTAATTTTACTACAGCTACAGCCAAGGTCTTATTTTCTTCAGTTTTATATGTAGAACCAGTCAGTCACTGGTTTTGTAATCAACGAAAACAATGCTGTGTCATTTCCTCATGTGTTTTAATGTTCTACGTATAATTAATGAATTGTATTGCTCATTTTGCACATATAAACATTAATTCAATAAAAAAGACATTCAGTAATAAACAATAATGAATCTTTTGTACATACGAGAAATGACCCTGTTTACACGATTATGCACGTCGTCTGTACGTTGGCGGGCTGTTCAAACCCGTCGAAATTCAAGTTTCCGCCGTCAAAATTTTTATTTATTTATTTTCTTGTGTGTTCCAATAAAATACGTTAAGAATTAAAAACTCGCGAAATTTGAGAATCTACTATACGACATTTAACCCTTCAATATATCTTCAAAGAGACCATGACGCAGAGAAAGTGGTGCTAGTGCTTCCAGTCATAAGCACAAGTCACTATCTAACCAGGAAAAGGGTGAATTTCCATGGTCCGGCAACGGTCAGGTCCCGAGGTTGCCGGACTAGAGGTACAACCTGTATTGTACACTAATGTACTACTTTTTTTATATCTCGAGCAAAATATATGACGTTTATATTCAAATTAATCTCTGTCTTGCAAGGATTTCAGCAATGCAAATTATATTATCCTAACTTTAGTCTGAGATATTATATAAAATAAACATAAAGAAATCACCAATCTTTTATCTTGGAACACAAGGGGTAGGGGGGGGCATGAGGTGACAGAATGTCTGGCGTTTGTTTGTTTGTTTATTTGAGATAAGATTTGACAGTAGGCCTGAAGGCCTGCCTGCATGTTTATTTATCATTACTTAAGAGTGACTAAGCTCTTCTCATAATTTTCCACCCAAACGACCTGGGTGAATATAACCTACATTGGAGGGATTCTTGTAAGATAGTATTTATTTGAATTTTTTTTTTTCAATTTAAATTTTAATTGTTTATTCCTTGATAGAGGAAGCGGGATCCTAGTGCTGTCACTTGGTACCCCTGTACCATAACACCAGAAGCAACTGGCCAGTGTCACAAGTATATACAGTAACAGTCATCCCTTGGTTATCACGCCTAATTGGGACCCCGCCGATAACGAAAGTACAGAACCTATGGGATTTATTCTAATTGGTTGATTTACCCAAGACCCAACCCCAAGTTTCCCATTTTACGACCATTTGGACCCACTAAATATATATACAGTTGTACCCCGCTTAACGCGGTTTCACCTAACGCGATTTTTCTTATACGCGGTGCCTCGCCAGAACCGAACTTTCACTTAACGCGGTTCATCTACTCATATACGCGGAAAGTGGCGCGGGCACGATGCGCACAAGGTCGCCCAGTCATCAAAACATTACCGAGTTCTTCACCCACCACAACCGGCCCAAGTCAGTGATAGTGATAATTATAGTGAGGATATGGACTTATATGGACTTTGAGGGGTTTGACAAAGAGGCCCTGCAAGCCTTTGTGGTGGATAGTGATACAGGTGAGGGCCAATAATCTGCCCTCTGCCTCGGAACCAACCCCCCATCCCCGTGTGCCCAGCCATCTTTTCTACTAATGTAAGTGTTAAAAAACCTAATATTATGATATTTCTCTTAATTATTAATTGTGTGTGCATACCATCATAAAGTTAAGATAATATTTTTACTACAACATAGTTGTGTGTCGTCAAAAAGTGGACTTTGGGGGTCGGGCCAGTCTCTATTGGAATTAATCCCATCTGTTCTGTTGTTCACTTAACGCGGTTTTCACTTAACGCGGTTTTCACTTAACGCGGTACCCTGTGGGTTCAATTGACCGCGTTAAGCGGGGTTACAACTGTATATATATATATATAATATATAATTATCATAAACACACATAGGCATGGCTAGGTTTATTACAAAGTGATGAAAAGGGTACGCTTAATACTGTAGTCCACAAAACATGGAGCTATGCATTTTTTTTATTTGGTCCCCCGTCATACGAGTCCGTTTCCTCTCACATCAGGATGCCTGAGTCCTCCGTTTTCTCTCTTAATCTTAGAGTGCATCAGAAACTTTACTATTTTTAGTAATGCCACAGAATTTGAAATTGCAACTGGGGTTGCAATTGTTGACGCAACTAGATATGTCTGATTACAGCAAATGTGTTATTGTCAATTTGTAGGTGAAAGATTTTATCCTCAATAGATGTAGGTTAACATTTCACCTGTAGGCAAATGCTTAGAAAAAGCCTAAGTAAGGAAGCATATTCCTTTAACACATAATATCTGACCAGTATGGGGAGGATCATCGTGTCTCCGTCAGGGGGTCGTGGAGTGGTGGTCCAGCAGGCGTCACATTTTTTTTTTGGGGGCACCGGCGTGATATGGTCGGACGTTAACCGGTGCATGACTGTATTTAATGTGTAACTTGTAGTTATATACAGTATGGTTTCTGTACTTTGTATATTTGAATTAGTTGCATGTGCTTTGTTATATCGTGTAAATTTTGTTGAAATTAGGAAATACATTTGTTTATATATACTGTAGATTTCCTAAATATCATCCACATTTACAAACCTGCTTTTAATTTACGAATATTACACTTGATGTAGGCTACATTATACTTGATGTAGGCTACATTATACTTTAGTAAAAAAAAAAAATAATTCCATATTAATAGAAGGAAACTAAAACTTTTATAATATTTACTATGTATAATCCAAAATTCCTTAAAAGTATTATTATCTTTTTTATCATTTGTCTCGGTAGAGGAAGAGTAAGGGGGGCAAAGGAATGCCCTGCCCTGGGTGCCCAGTACTCTAGGGACGATTGTATATTTTACTTTTACTGTATATTTATTCATCTGGAAGGAAGGGGGTGCCAGTGGATAGGTCCGCCCCGGGTGCCAAATACTCTAGGAACGCCCCTGGTGGTATTACTCCTGCGATTAATTTTTCCCTACCATGTATTAATTCTACCCAAATTGTTTCTGTAATCAGTTCAGTTTTTATTTCCTTATTTATTTCACACTTCAGATTATCCATGACATAGATTGCTACTCTGCCTCCTTTCCTAATCTGCCTATCGGTATGGAATAATTTATAACCTGCAATTTGGTATTCGGCAGGGAACTCAATTGATTCTAAGTTTATCCATGTTTTGGTGAATGCTATTATATCGATTTTTTCGGTACATACCAACTCCCTGATTTCACCCATTTTGTTTCTCATACTCCTACTGTTTGCGTAGTAGACATTTAAGTTAGTCATGATCCGAGTCCTCCCTTTGACACTTTTAGGTTTTAACTCCCTACCTAACTTAGTTTTGTCATCATTCCTGCACTATTTCTCTGTAACCTTTCACTTTGTTTACCCGCTCCCACTGCAGTCTCCTCCAACTCCTTGCCCATATGTTCCCCTAGCAGTTTAAAGATTTCGGCATATTTTGAACTGCCCTCTCGAGAGAGCCAGCCAGGGTTGCCACCCCATCCCTAGACAGATGTACCCCACCCCATGCATAAAGGTCCCTTCTGTCGTAAAAGCTGTTCCAGTTGTCAACGAATGGGACTCCTACACTGGCCAATATTGCCTCCTGCACTGAGGCAGATAATGTGTTTGTTCCCATTACCAGACAAGATATTGTCCATCCTGTCAACTATATCCCCCACCCCAGCTCCTGGCAAACAAACCCTCATCCTATTTTTATTTATACCACAAAAAGTTCTATCCAGGTACTGTACCTGGGAATTGCCAACAATTAAGTTTTTCGTACCTTCCCTCTCATCCCTGTCCCTGACCATGGTAATGTCCAATTCGTCTATCAAAGGATTGAAAGAGTTTTTCCACTTAGCTGCTGTTGTGTCCTTGGTTTCCTTTCTCACCATCAGTTTGGTCATTCCTCTCCTCACAACCTTCCATTCGCCTGTGTTTTCGTTAGACACGGGCTTTCCTTGTCTCGTGTCTTCTTCCTTCATTCTTGCTGTCACTTCCTTTAATTTCAAGTTTTCTTCCTTGACCTTCACTAACTCGGCCAGTAGTTGGCCCTCAGAAGGGCGCGGCCCTGCTCACAAGTAGCACAAGCCATTACAATTCTGACAATTAATCCCTGGGAGCTAAGACTGCTGTGACCTTTCCTCCAGCGAGGTCAGAACACAACAGCCAAGTCCATTGTTGTTGATTGTTATGATGATTTTTCTCTGTTAAATGACAGAAGTGAAGTGCCCCAGCCAGCCAGCCCTCAGTTGATGACAGTACTGTACAGTACACCATCTGGGAGCACACATAGCATACGTAAATGTTTGACAGCTGTTCAGTGGTAAAGGTTTAGCTAAATATATTAAGAAGTTTTTCTTGGTAAGACTTAAAGTTAGGGTGATGCCAAAATCTCAATGTTGTGTGATAATGGAATAATGGTGGTGTGAAGATTTATGTAGCATACCAGTTGTTAAACATTATGTATATTGTTTGTTTGACATGAAGGAAACCAGGTTGGGTCCACCCCAGTAAGTTAAGTCTTCCTGTAGAGTTGAAGAGGTCTGTTGTCTGCCATTAAAATGTGTGTCACGTGAGACTGGGGAAGTGAGAGTGAAGGGCCGAGTCATCTGTACAGAATTGTTTGTTCACAGTCATTGTGCTGACTCAATAGTGCCACCACCAAGCACCCTGTGAGGACCATGACGTACTGTATATTGTATTGTGTATTAGCACTCTGTGCAACTCCCTACCTCTGTTTTTCTTCTGTGGTATAACCTCAATCATTTCAGCCTTCAAGAAGAGGATGCCATGGTGAATAGATTTGACAGTGACACTTGTCTGATCTCTCTCTCTGTTTGTTAAAAATAAGAAATGTACAGTAGTGTACTTGTGGTGGGAATATTATCTAAGGTTAAACTTCATGTTTCAGACATTGTGACGCCACATCTCGGGATCAAATGTGATGCTGAGTACAATGTCCAGTGGGAAAACAACATACTCCTGTGAGGAATGTGGCAAGTCATTTGGCTGGAAGAGTTCTTTTGAGAAACACATAATTGCACATAATGGTGTTAAAAACTTTAAATGTGATGAATGTGGGAAACTTTTTTCAGAAAATGGTAATCTCAAGAGCCACATTCTTGCTGTTCACCGTGGTGTTAAAAACTTTAGATGTGATGAATGTGGGAAACATTTTTCACATAACAGTCATCTCAAGAAACATACTGAGTCTGTTCACTGTGGTGTTAAAAACTTTAAATGTGATGAATGTGGGAAACTTTTTTCAGAAAATGGTAATCTCAAGAGCCACATTCTTGCTGTTCACCATGGTGTTAAAAACTTTAGATGTGATGAATGTGGGAAACATTTTTCACAAAACAGTCATCTCAAGAAACATACTGAGTCTGTTCACTGTGGTGTTAAAAACTTTAAATGTGATGAATGTGGGAAACATTTTTCACATAATAGTTCTCTCAAGAACCACATTCTTGCTGTTCACTGTGGTGTTAAAAACTTTAAATGTGATGAATGTGGGAAACATTTTTCAAACAAGGGTAATCTCAAGAACCATATTCTTGCTGTTCACTGTGGTGTTAAAAACTTTAAATGTGATGAATGTGGGAAACATTTTTCCGTAAATTGTAAACTCAAGAACCATATTCTTGCTGTTCACTGTGGTGTTAAAAACTTTAAATGTGAAGAATGTGGGAAACATTTTTCAGAAAATGATGCTCTTGGGGAACATAGTTTTGCAGAGCACAGTGGTAGTAAGTTTGATAAATGTGAGAAACATTATTCTGAAAATGGTTGTCTGAGTAGGCATATTCTTACTGTTCACCGTGGTGTTAAAAAATTTAAATGTGATGAATGTGGGAAAAATTTTTCTCAAAAGTGTCATCTCAAGAACCATATTCTTGTTGTTCACTGTGGTGTTAAAAACTTTAAATGTGATGAATGTGGGAAACATTTTTCCAGGAAAAACAAACTCAGGCTTCATTTACTTGTGCACGAAAAAAAGAGAATTAAATAAATTTTTTAATCAGTTCAGCAGAAGAGTAATGTGAAACTTGAATACTTCAACTTAAAACCACTTGAGCAAACTTTATGAATGTAGCCCAAGTTGTTATTACCGTATTTACTCGTGCATAAACTGATCTTATATGTAGTTTGATCCCTGATTTTGTTGTTAAATAATTGTGAGCTTTTCATATAGCTCTTGTATAATATGACCCTAGCTTTTGAGAAATACTGAACAATACAAGGTACCGGTATAATCCCAGACATAATTAGTAGAAAGACGCCAGGAGCCTCGCGCTCTCCTGGTTAGTAATTGTACAGTTCAACTGCAACACATAAACTAGTACAGGTTGTACCTCTCTAGTCCGGCATTCTGTGGTCCAGAAACTCCCGTGGTCCGGAACGATTTTAGTTGTCCAATAAGTAGATAGGCAGCTTTTTTTTTTTTATAGAACTTATCTGAATTATTATTATTATTACAGGAGTATTAAATTTTCGCCCCTCAGGCCCCAATGTGGGTCAGTGACCTATGACCGGGTGGGCTAATCCCCGTAAAAGAAACAGCAAAGCCACAGAAAATTAAGGTTTGTTTACATCCGGCTGCTCTCTCTCTCTCTCTCTCTCTCTCTCTCTCTCTCTCTCTCTCTCTCTCTCTCTCTCTCTCTCTCTCTCTCTCTCTCTCTCTCTCTCTCTCTCTCTCTCTCTCTCTCTCTCTCTCTCTCTCTCTCTCTCTCTCTCTCTCTCTCTCTCTCTCTCTCTCTCTCTCTCTCTCTCTCTCTCTCTCTCTCTCTCTCTCTCTCTCTCTCTCTCTCTCTCTCTCTCTCTCTCTCTCTCTCTCTCTCTCTCTCTCTCTCTCTCTCTCTCTCTCTCTCTCTCTCTCTCTCTCTCTCTCTCTCTCTCTCTCTCTCTCTCTCTCTCTCTCTCTCTCTCTCTCTCTCTCTCTCTCTCTCTCTCTCTCTCTCTCTCTCTCTCTCTCTCTCTCTCTCTCTCTCTCTCTCTCTCTCTCTCTCTCTCTCTCTCTCTCTCTCTCTCTCTCTCTCTCTCTCTCTCTCTCTCTCTCTCTCTCTCTCTCTCTCTCTCTCTCTCTCTCTCTCTCTCTCTCTCTCTCTCTCTCTCTCTCTCTCTCTCTCTCTCTCTCTCTCTCTCTCTCTCTCTCTCTCTCTCTCTCTCTCTCTCTCTCTCTCTCTCTCTCTCTCTCTCTCTCTCTCTCTCTCTCTCTCTCTCTCTCTCTCTCTCTCTCTCTCTCTCTCTCTCTCTCTCTCTCTCTCTCTCTCTCTCTCTCTCTCTCTCTCTCTCTCTCTCTCTCTCTCTCTCTCTCTCTCTCTCTCTCTCTCTCTCTCTCTCTCTCTCTCTCTCTCTCTCTCTCTCTCTCTCTCTCTCTCTCTCTCTCTCTCTCTCTCTCTCTCTCTCTTTTTTTTTTGTTTTATGTAAGGTTTGTCTCTGTGTTTTAATATTCTCAGTATTATTAATGATTTCATTGCTCATTTTGCACACAAACATTAATTCAATCAAAAAGACATTCAGTAATAAGCAATAATGAATCCTTTATACAAAAGAAATGGCGCTGCTTACGCGATTGTGCGCGTCTGAGCGTTGGTGAGCCGTTCAAACCCGTCGAAATTCGAGTTTCAGCGTCAAAATTTTCAATTGTTTTTTGTGTTCAATAAAAACATTGAATTAAAACTTCGCGAAGTTTGAGAAGCTACTGTATGATATTTAATATGTCTTCAAAGAGACAATGAAGCAGAGAAGTGGTGCTAGTGCTTCCAGCGTAAGCACAGTCACTATCTATCCAGGAAAGGGTGAATTTCCATGGTCGGCACCGGTCAGGTCGAGGTTGCGGACTGAGAAATACAACCTGTATTTATTGTGGTAATATATATACTGTAGTAAACTTGTACCACTGTAGTAAGTCGTGTACAGTACTGTAGTAATGGTGCTCTAGAACATCAATTAAAGTGACAGAAGAAACAGATGCATAGAAGTATTTGTTCATCTGTAACATGAAAAAGTCAAACTGAAGTTACTTGTTGGTGAGGGCTGACAGCCTTAGAATTGCGAGGGCTGACAGCTGTAGAGACAGTGAGGCTGACCACTGTAGATACAGTGAGGGCTGACAGCTGTAGAGACAGTGAGGGCTGACAGCTGTAGAGACAGTGAGGGCTGACAGCTGTAGGAGATAGTGAGGCTGACAGCTGTAGAGATAGTGAGGCTGACAGCTAAAGAGATAGTGAGGCTGAGAAACTGTAGAGACAGTGAGGCTGAGAGCTGTAGAACAGTGAGGGCTGAGCTGTAGGGCAGTGAGGCTGACCACTGTAGAGATAGTGAGGGCTGACAGCTGTAGAGATAGTGAGGGCTGATAGCTGTAGGAGCAGTGAGGGCTGACAGCTGTAGAGACAGTGAGGGCTGACAGCTGTAGAGACAGTGAGGGCTGACAGCTGTAGAGACACTGCTGCTTCAAGGTTACGGCGCCAAAGTGTATGCGGGGGGAATATGTCTCCCGGAACGTCCTTATATATGACAACTCTACTTTAGCTTGTCTATTTGCTTACTAACATCGTTACAAGTCACTATTTTCTTCACTATCTCTGTATACTGTATAGTCGATGTCTCGGGTATCATGTTTAAATTTTCGGAGGTGAAAACTGTTGAAAAATATTTTTTCAGTTTATTGGTCATTTTTCGATCGTTATCAGTTAGCTTGCTGGTATCTGACTGTATTGGTCCAATCTTTTCTCGTGTTTTAGTTTGACATATTTGATAGAATCCCTTGGGGTTTGATTTTGCCTCCCTTGCTACCTCCAGTTCATTATTCCTCTTTGTTTTTTGTATCTCAATCTTAACCCTACTGGCCAATACCTCATAATAATCTCAGAGGTAAACTTCACCTGATTTATTCTCCTACCCATAGCCTTCCTATATACAATAATATTCGTGAAATAATTATTTATCCATTTTGGATCATTGTTTGATCTGAGTTTTCTGTATGGTATGTTCTGCCTTTGTGCATTAAATAACTCGTTATTTAAATTGTTGTGGAACTCATCAACCTCAGATCTCGTGATCAGGTCATCCTCAACCGTCATATTTTGTGAGGTTATCGTTGTCAGGTCTCCAGGTAAAGTGGTCTCCTGTGGGTACATTGTGTGAGGTCATGTAATCCATCCCCAAGTGTGATACAACTTCTCTCAGCTGCCTTTTTAACCTATCAAAGTTTGCCCTTCTGAAATCTGGAACTTAATGGAATTTTCCTTGCGAATGGCATGAAATCTTATTTCTTTGTGATCGCTGTTGGCAAGTTTGTTCCCTACCTCGACATTACTAATGAGGTTTTCTCTGTTAGACAGAACCAAATCGAGTACATTATTACCCCGGTTGGGTTTGGCTTTATGTTGACTTAGGAAACAGTCCTGAACTGTCTCAAGAATCCTCTGATTCTGAGTTGCCTGTAAGGTCGATCCAATTTAGTTGGCTAAAATTAAAGTCGCCTACTATACAGACTTTGCTATGTCTGGATGCCCTGCGCATTTCATCCCAAATAAGTCGCTCATTAACTCTTATCAGTACAAAACTGATATGTTACATAAATTTATTTGTCAGTGGCCCACGGTTAAAAATACTTTGAAAACCTTGGACCTGACTTGCTAGTCATGTCACCCCCTTTCTCTTAAGCTCCTCTACGTGTGTGTTGGTGTGGGGATTAGTGGATGACATCATTATGACCTGACCCCATGTTTAATAAGGTCACCCTGTATATTTAAGCCTCTCTCCATGTAATCCAGTTGCCTCTGAAGATGTGAATAAAGTCGAAAGCTAAGGTGCTCCATTGTTTCCCTTTTCCCCCCGTGTGATTTTATCAAGATATATATATATATATATATATATATATATATATATATATATATATATATACAATTACCCCGCTTAACGCGCTTTCACTTAACGCGTTTTCGCATATACGCGGTGCCTTGCCAAAGCTGAACTTTCACTTAACGCGGATTTTTCCACAGCAACGCGGTGAGTGTCCGGCTCGAGAGCTATTTTTAGATTCGCACCACCCCCCACCCGCCACCCTGCCTGACTGCCTGTTTTAGCTCATAAAATTCATACAAATTACCCAGCCAGAATATAGTTTACATTGCTGGAATTCTTATAATTTGGTGATCATTTTGAATATAAACAACATATTTTTTGCATTAAACATACAATTTTTAGATAAAATGTTTAATCTGAGTAATATGTTATCTTTTGTCCAAAATATATGACATTTATATTCAAAATATTCCTGGTCTTACAAGGAATCCAGCAATGTCAATTATATTATCCTAACTTTAGTTTGAGGTATTATTTATTAAAATTTAGTGGTTATCCCACACATCTCCTTGGGACGGTTGGTGGGGGGTGGGGGGGAGGGAGGGACCAACCGACCGACCATCTGTTACCCGGTGAAGAATTATTTTTTTTTAACTGAAGATATTTGTTTTAGCTCATTAAATTCATACAAATTACCCGGTCAGAATATAATTTACATTGCTGGAATTCTTATAATTTGGTGATCATTTTGAATATAAACAACATATTTTTTGCATTAAACATACAATTTTTAGATAAAATGTTTAATCTGAGTAAGTATGTTATCTTTTGTCCAAAATATATGACATTTATATTCAAAATATTCCTGGTCTTACAAGGAATCCAGCAATGTCAATTATATTATCCTAACTTTAATCTGAGGTATTATTTAATACTAAATGTTAAAAACTCTTGAATGGAGGATTGGTGGGGGTGGGGGGAGGGTTGGGACTGACCACGCGGTTGGAAGAGGGGGGGAAGGCAAGGTGGGGTACTTTGATTGACAGATAGTGTTGAAGAATATATTTTTTTTTTTATTAACTGAAGATATTTGTTTTAGCTCATAAAATTCATACAAATTATCCGGCCAGAATATAATTTACATTGCTGGAATTCTTATAATTTGGTGATCATTTTGAATATAAACAACATATTTTTTGCATTAAACATACAATTTTTAGATAAAATGTTTAATCTGTGTAAGTATGTTATCTTTTGTGAAAAATATATGACATTTATATTCAAAATATTCCTGGTCTTACAAGGAATCCAGCAATGTCAATTATATTTTCCTAACTTTAGTTTGAGGTTATCCCACACATCTCCTTGGGACGGTTGGTGGGGGGTTGGGGGGAGGGAGGGACCGACCGACCATCTGTTAGCTGGCTGTGTACTGTAGTGTGAGAGGGAGGGAGTTGAGTCCATTATTTGAATGGACATTAACTTGGCGACTGTATTTCTATTTCTCTTAAGTATTAATTGTGTGCATGTACCATCATAAAATTAAGATGTTATTTTTACTACAACATAGTTATTTGTCGTCAAAAAGTGGAGTTTGGGGGTCGGGCTGGGTTCTATTGGAATTAATCCCATATGTTCTGTTATTCACTTAACGCGGTTTTCACTTAACGCGGGACCCTCTGGGTTCAATTGACCGCGTTAAGTGGGGTACCACTGTATATATATATATATATATATATATATATATATATATATATATATATATATATATATATATATATATATATATATATATATATATATATATATATATATATATATATATATATATATTTTGTTACGAACTATTAAATAGTTTGTGTACCATTATAATATTACTGCCTTTCACATACCGGTACTCAAAATATAGTATGCTTAAATACACACCAAACATACTTAAACTTTATAAGTAACAGTTAAACAAAAATAAAAAACGACATATAGGATAGGGGAGAAAAAAAGTAAAAAAAGTGTAAATTAGGACCATCTTTTATTTCTGAAATGAAAACTACAACTTTCTACAAAGTAACTTTTCTTGTTTTTTGTAAATTCTTCAATGACATTGTCAAAAACTATTTCATCTGTCAATTATTAAGCTCTATAGACAGTATGTGAATTTCTCCAGCATAAAAGGTGCTCATAAGTAGATCTTAGTAATTCTTGATCAGTTTAGTTTCGAAAAACTCCTCTCTGAGTAGCAACACTAACAGCAATTGTGAGGAAAATCCTCAACGTAATATATTTGGAACCCGAGTTCCCAAGGTTATACTTTTGAATAAACTGCAAAAAGTTCACAGGGGCCTTCTTTTCCACGTCTGTGTTGTCTATATACATGGTGAACTGTATGCCTGGGTTGTCTATATTGTTTTAGCTGTGGTAAGATACCTTTTTTTACTTTACTTTTATCCTCTTCGCCACTGATCGGCTTGTTAGCCGCTTCAGGCGATCGGTCACGTCTCTTTTCCTTTATATTCTTCTTACCAAAGGTCGGCTCGTTAGCCGTCGGGCGATCGGTCACGTCTCTGTCGCGCACTGTTGGCAAATACTGGGCATGCACCGGCTCCTGAATGTACCTGAACCCGCTCCAGTGTTGGTTAAGTCTTCTCTTGAAAAGCCACTTCGGTGCCGTCACAACACTCTCTGGTAATTGTTCCAGAGTTTACAACCCTCACTCAGAAAAGTTTGCCCTCACGGTTTTCTGGACTTGGCTTCAATCTTGAGCTGTGACCCCTTGTGGGGGCAGGCGTCCGCCAGCTCAAAGTAGGACACTCAACTGTGTAGTGCCCCTGAGATGTATAAACCTCAACTAGGTCCCCCTTGCCCGTCTGTAGTATAAGCTAGAGCAATTCAGGCGCTCAATCTCTCAGGGTAGCTGAGATGCCGAAGTCTGAGCGCAGTTTGGTGGCCTCCTTTGGTATTTTCAACCAACTGACATTCCCTAGCATATCTCAGGGACCAGATGGGGTGACAGTACTCCAGATGGGAAGCACTTCACTCCTGAAGATCGTCAGAGGACGGACCGTCTAGATATCTGAACGACCTTCTTATAAGACCCAATAATTTATTTTCCTGATTTGCTATATTTCTCACAATGGCCCGAGAACTTCAGCTCATTGTCCAACATACACACCTAGGTCCTTCTCCACAGTCTCAACTAGTACTTTTCTTCATCCCGTTGGGACATATGGTACGCCTCCCTTTGGTGGTACGCCCCAGGTGCATCCTCTTACACTTCGTGACATTGAATCTCAGCAGCCATTCCTTCGACCATTCCTGGAGCCCAAGAGGTCCTTCTGCAGCTCTTCACAGTCCGCTTGGTTCTTAATTTCCCGAAATAACTTGGCGTCATCGGCAAACATTTGTATGGAGGAGTGTACAACGTCAGGCATATCATTTATGAAACAAACAAACAACAGCGGGCCCAATACACTACCCTGCGGTACACTTGTTACGGTACAGATGACGATTTCGTGCCATTAATCACCACATTGCTTGCGGTCATGTAGAAAGTCTTCTATCCACGCTGGACTATTTCCCAGATTCCCTTCCAGTTTGATTTTCAGCCTGGGAATTACACTGTCAAAAGCCTTAGCAAAATCTGGGTAAATGGCAAAATCTAGGTG